>NC_056508.1:18835028-18838535 GCF_014905685.2 Nematolebias whitei | reverse complement strand
TTTTTTTTTTTTTTTTAATAGGATAGAAAAAAAGAAAAGACAAAGTAAGACTCCAAAATATAAGAAATATATACAAATAGAGCACACTTCAAAACACCCGGCCACTGTCTGTTCACCTGCAAAGAACATGACAAAACACAGCAACAAAATACATATGTATAAAGAACTTAAAATATTCATGGCTTTGCAGTAAGTTTCAATAAATATATATACCCATACCTACGCCTATATACATACATACATACATACACATGAATATACACTCACATACATATCTATATATCTACATATAAAGCCTACATAAACATCCCTGCTTCTATTTGTGTGTGGTTGTGAGCATGCATAAGTGTATAAGGCTTCTCTAATAGAACATTTATTAGTAATTGTGGTGTTTGGTTTTAAATGTATTGACTCACCATCTGTAGCAGCCTTCGGTAGTTTCCAGAGTGAAGGTAATTCTCGTGCTTCTTGCGAGCGGCAGCAACACTTTGGGAATATTGAGCTTGGAAGAAGCGTCCGCCAAGTTGGTGACGGCCATCAACACCAACACGCGCAGCAGCATCGCTTCCGGTGGTTTGTGCAACGGAACCAACGGTTCAATGAATGGACGCCGAGTCTTTTTCAGAAGCTGGACCGTCTCTGTCTCATGGGGGTCACTATTTGTCCAGCTGTGGCTCTGAAGCGACGAAGCAGACGGGCCCGTGAGTTCGCATAGCCTGAAGCTAATAAATTCGAGTCCAACACGCCGCCTTCCTGCCCAGCTTCACTTTGACACATTAGAGCCGCCGCACGAGGACAACTCTCTACAACTCCTCCTGTTCGACTCCTGCGCTGCTTCTATAAATGAGAATCGGTCGCAACACGAGGGACTACACTCTGAAAATCACCACTGCGCGTTTAAACTACCAGCGAGCAAAGAATATCAGAATATACGAGTGTTTTGTACAATACCCGCCATTAGCAACCATTTGACTTCTGGTGAGCATGCTGGGGAGGAAACGTCACAGTGAGGGGGGAGGTCACCTTGTTCTTAAAGGTACAGTGTTCATTTGAAGAACTGAACCGAACAGAACTGAATCGAATCACTTAACAATGCTGTTCTGTTAATCATTCAACCTTTATTTAGACAGGTTAGTCCCACTGAGCCTTGGGGACTCATTTACAAGAGAGACTGGAATTTTAACAAAGAGTGATGACAACAGTGGACAATCATAAAAGATGGGTACAAATTATTATTATTTTTTTTGTTATGTTGTTTATTTGTCATATGCAGGTTAACACAAGGCCAACAGTACAATGAAATGGTCAGGATGAGAAGAACTGATCTGACTCGCTCTTAACAAAGAACAATACTCACTGCACAGGCTACCGGTTCACCTTCGAATCCAGTTCAAAATACTCATGTATGTCTACAAATCACTGAACAGTTTCGCCCCCCCCCCCCCCCACACACACACACACACACACACCACTATCTCTCTGATCTGCTACAACCGTATGTCCCACCACGTTCCCTGAGGTCAGCGGACCAGTTGCTCCTCACAGTTCCAGGAACTCGTCTTAAGCGCAGAGGTGACAGGGCCTTCTTTGTAGCTGGACCAAGACTTTGGAATGAGTTACCTCTGCTTGTCAGACTGGCCCCCTCCCTCTCGGTTTTCAAATCCCGTTTAAAAACCCACTACTATTCAGTAGCTTTCAACACCAGAGGATCTATGCTGTGAACCTGTATGCTCTACACTGGTTTGTCGTCATATTTATTATCTGCATCGTTTTTACGTCTATATTCTGATTTACTTCATTTTGTATATTGGTATGGTGTGGTAACAAACAAACAAGAAATACTAAGGCATGCAATAAGTGTGCAAAAGAGAGTGCCAAAAAGTGAAAATGAAATATAAAAGTTTCAAGGTCCAAAAGAAAAATGGTAACAATATGGTAGAATATAACGGTGCAAGTGGGATGAATTTGTATGAATATGTATTTCAAGGTAGCAATATAAGCTTAAATGCAGGTTATATATATTGCACATAACTAACATAAACTACACAGGTTGTGGCACAGGTATTAAGTAACACTGAAATCATTTATGATGGTATGGTAGTGACACACATGATACAGCCACATAATGCAGCAGCAATAAACATATTAGGTGTCACAGATGTGGCTTAGTGCAATGTTATTGTCAATTGTTCAGTATTATTATCAAGAGTTCAGTAATCTGACATCTTGTGGATAATAACTGTCCTTTAGTCTTTTTGTACGTGATAGCAGACTCCTGTATCATCTGCCTGAGGGTAGGCGATGGAAGAGTCCTTGTGCTGGGTGGGTGTGGTCCTTAATGATGCTGCATGTTTTACGCAGACATCGGCTGTGGTAGATGTCCTGGATGGTGTGGAGACTTCTACCAGTGATGTCCTCTGCTGTTTGCACCACCCTCTGTAGTGCTTTCCGGCTCTGAATGATGCAGTTCATGTACCACCCTGTGATGCAGCCTGTCAGCAGGCTCTCAATGGTGCACCCTGGGCCGGATTTTAGCAGGGGATTACAGGGGCTGCAGCCCGGGGCCCCGGCATTTCGGGGGCCCCGAAGGATGTTTTATGTTTTTGTGAATGGACAGTGTCAGAATTTAATCAATGACTATGATGATTTTGACAGCACCGATGAAAAATGTTCCAATTTGTTCTGGCAAACGTCCATCTTGAATGCTTGCTTGTTATTGGTCCACTTTTGACGCATCTTACTTATTGGGGAGGAGCATCAGGGAATATTATTTTACAATGGCGGACAACAAAAAATATGACAGCGAAGCGCAGAAAAGAAGGAAGAGAAAAGAAAAAGAGCATCGCGACAAAGAGGCGACAAACAAAATACCTAAACTGACAGGCTGACTGAAAGAACTTTGGGGCTGTAAAATAATTTTAAAACAAACTTGGTCTTTTTTTAAAGTTTATCTGCTAAATTAAAGTAAAAATTTAAATGATTGTAGATACAAAACAAAGATTTTGCATGTCTGCATTATGAGACAGGCTCAAAGTTTCTAACTTTTCAGGGTTGAGTATTGTTTTCTTATTTGGGTTACATGGTTTGCATTTGAGTAAATGTAGGTCGTGTTTGTGGTTCTAGTTCCTCCAAATAAGATGAATGCAGAAGTGTCATTAATAAATGGAAATCTGTATTTTGTTCTTCATATGTTTCAACATGTTCTCTGTAAAAACCTTGGTCTAGAAGATGAAAATTGTTCATTTGCACCCATCTCTGCTTTTATTGAGAACAGGGGGCTGTAAAAAATCATAGAATATGAAAAAAAACTAGAATATGATGCAAGCATCATATTCTAGTTTCAACCCCAACATGTGGTTTAGTCTTTCTAGAAAAGAGTTCAGAGTTGTTTTGTAGTTTGTGACAACTGGCTTATTAAAGTTGTAAGTTGTGCAAACTTACTGTTCGGTCATTTTCTGCTCATCCTCTAAAACAAAACAAACGCATACAAAAAAAAAAAAAATATAT
>NC_056508.1:18834385-18834928 GCF_014905685.2 Nematolebias whitei | reverse complement strand
ATATATATATATATATATATATATATATATATATATATGGCCCCCATCCTGACTCCAGCCCAGGGGCCCCCATCCTCCTAAATCTGGCCCTGGGTGCACCTATAAAAGATGGTGATGATGCTGGTGTTTGTACCAAACTTCTTTAGTCTTCTTATGAAGTAGAGTCTTTGTCTGGTTTTCTTGACCACAGTGTCTGTAAAGTCCAGGATAGATCCTCAGTAATGTGAACTCTGAGGAACTTGAAGCTGCTGACTTCCTCCACCTCAGCTTTGTTTATGTTGATGGTAGACTGCTGGCCTCGATGTTGTTTCCTGAAGTCCACTATCATCTCCTTTGTTTTGCTGACATTTAGAGAGAGGTTGTTTTCCTGACACCAGCTGGTCAGTGATTTCACCTCATCTCTGTAGGCACTCTCATCATTGTTGATGATGAGGCACAAGATGGTGGTGTCATCAGCATACTTGATTGCATGATTAGACTGAAACACAGTTAGTAATGTGGGATTCCTGGTTTCCCTCTGTCTGTTTGTGTCTGTTTGTGTCT
>NC_056508.1:18834144-18834375 GCF_014905685.2 Nematolebias whitei | reverse complement strand
CTTCCTTGGTCTGCTACATTGGGGGTCGACGTTGTATAAACCTGATAAGTAAATCCAGTTCACGTCATGGATCCATGTTAATCTGAATCACTCACTATAGTAACCTGGTTCACTTGTCACTAGAGTCGTTCAAGCTGCACCATTTACACACACATGTGTGCGCACACACACACGCACACACACCCACACACACACACACACACACACACACACACACACACACACACACAC
>NC_056508.1:18799574-18834134 GCF_014905685.2 Nematolebias whitei | reverse complement strand
CACACACACACACACACACACACACACACACACACACACACACACACACACACATAAAATCTGTCTCAGGACATGAAAGATCCGGGCCCTGCATACTCCCTCTGAAGCAGTGAAATGGCTCTCATTGACTTAGCTGCATGATGAAAATTGTGTAATTTTGTTCTCAGAGCAAGGCCCCAGTCAAAAGTTTTTTTCTTACAGGCGTATGTGCCAAGTACTGAGTGACGTTTGTGGGCATGTTTGAGGCCATGTTTCCGTGAGACTAACCTTTGTAAATAAAGGTCGAATGAATGTTTGTCAATGCAGAAATGCTCCTGGACAATCAGCTGTACGACTCAAACACCTTAAATTAGTCAAACGGCCAAAAACTGCTGGATGGAGATTGTGCAGACATCATGTATAGAAGAAGTCTGTCTGCTGAAAAGTGTGGAGTTTTCTTCATGACAGATTTGTGGCCAAACGGCAGATGCAGATATGGAGTGGAGACTCGGCCAGGAAGAAACCTGCATGGTGATGTTTACTGCAGCGGGAGAAGTTTCCCAGGAGCTCTGCATCTGTGTTGTGTAGGGGCAGGGCAGCCGACTCAGGACCTGAAGGTCCGGGGTTCGATCCCCGGTCATTGCACATCTTGTGGTGTCTCTGAGCAGGACACCTTATCCCCAGTTACTCCCCCAGCTCTTTCAATAGCTGCCCACTGCTGCACCTGGTGATGGATGGGTTAAATGCAGAGAGCCAATTTTGCCATTGTATGGGAACATACAATGACAATACATAACACATTATTATTATTGTTATTATTATTATTATTGTGGACTCTGAAAGGTGTGTGTGAAAACAAAGTCCCACAACCACCTGACTGCGAGTCGACTGTTCGGCTGTGAATGGAATGCATTGGGCCCTTGGATTTGTGAGTCCTGATTCAGTGTGATGATTCGAATCTTTAACCAGATGCTTTCCACAGAACAGCTGGGTCAACTCTTGAAACTGTGCCTGCAGTCAACCTACTTCACATATGGGGAGCAATATTATAGGCAGAAACATGGGTGTGCTATGGGGTCTCCAGTTTCTCCTATTGTTGCCAACCTATACATGGAGGAGGTAGAAAAGAGAGCCTTAACGTCCTTTTCAGGGACACCATCAAGTCATTGGTTCAGGTATGTTGATGACACCTGGGTTAAAATTAAATCTCAGGAAGTCCAACATTTTACTGACCACATCAACTCTGTGGATAAATACATCAAGTTCACACGAGAAGATGTAAAAAATGGCAAGTTGGCTTTCTTGGACTGTGAGGTCTCAGTCTCTGATAGAGGACATTTGCAAACTGAGGTGTACCGCAAACCCACCCACACAGACCAGTATTTGCAGTTTGACTCCCATCACCCTTTGGAGCACAAGTTAGGAGTCATCAGGACTCTGTATCACAGAGCAGACAGCATCCCCACTAGCTCAGGAGCCAGGCAGAAGGAGAAATCCCACACAAGACAGGCTCTAGAGCAATGTGGATATCCTAACTGGGCCTTCCTAAAAGCAGAGAAGAAACCCAAACAGGACTCCAGTCAGCCATCAGGTGAAAAGGAGGAACCCAGACCCAGACCAGTGGTCATTCCATATGTTGAGGGAGTATCAGAGAAACTGAGATGTTTATTTTCTAAACATAACGTCCCAGTGGCTTTTAAACCCCAAAATACATTACGGCAAAGACTGGTTCATCCCAAAGATCCAGTCCCCCGGCACAAACAGAGCAATGTTGTGTATGCTGTTCAGTGTCAGGAGGGTGATCAGTCTTACATCGGGGAAACAAAACAGCCACTGGCCAAAAGGATGGACCAGCACAGAAGATCAACATCATCAGGCCAGGACTCTGAGGTCTACACTCATCTCCAGGCCAGCGGTCACTCTTTCAGGGATGAAGATGTTCACATCCTGGACAGAGAGGAACGATGGTTTGAGAGAGGAGTAAAGGAGGCCATCTTTGTGAAAAGAAACCGTCCATCATTAAACAGGGGTGGAGGCCTCCGGGTTCAACTGTCCCCCTCTTACAATGCTGTGATTGCTAGTATCACTCAGCCCTCTGTGAACAGTAAACAGCCATCAGTGTGCTAATGACTCATTGTTAGGCTGATGGTCCTTCTTGAGCATGTGATCAGCTGGTTTTGGTTGTCAGCAGCAAAACTGGTTGATCCACTCTGAGACGGTGCTATTTAAGAGACTGAGCTGAAAACAGCACCTCAGACTGAGGAAGTCTCTCGGATGAGAGACGAAACGTTTCTACATTTTTTTTGTTGATTTGCTTTGTTTTGTTTTTTTGAATGTCCAGAGGACCAGATTTTACTTTTTTAGAAGTACCCTCACTGTCACTCTCAAGGAGACTATAGATAACGTTCTTGAAGGCAACAGTTGAAAGTGTTCTCCTTATGGGTCACACACATGATCACTTACTGAAGCACAACAAAGAGATTAAATGTTTCACTCGTATACTTGGACATGTCTTCAGTGTCAAAAAGCAAGATAAACTGACAAACACAGACCTCTACAGAGACTCCCACCACTATCAGAAGTGATAAAAATCAGACGACTCCATTTTATTGATCACTGCCATCAATAAGGAATGTGTCTGTTGTGTTTTATTCTGGGAACCAGCACACGGTGAGAGGAAGAGGACGACCAGCACCAGCTTACATCAACTGGTTGATGGTTGATACAAGACTTTCCATCCCTGAAATTAAACTGGTCATGACGGATGGGAGCATATGATGAGGTAACTCATGGGATGGAAAAAGATTGAAGCTGATAGTTTATCTAATTCAAATCTGTGTGGTCGTTCACAAGGATGACTAAAGTAGGATTCTTTGAAATAATGCATATCACCCGCCACCTTCAAGGTCAGGAGACTAAAATGATTGTATATTGATGTGTATGACAGAGGCAGGAAATGATAAGATCTTTATCTTCTACCTGCTCTTTTCCAAACAAATTGTGTAAAATTACATGTCAAGTATGACAATTTGTCTTATTATTATTTTGTTTTTCTTTGTTTGTTTTTACTTTTTATTGTCTGTTCAAAATAAGTAAATAAACAAAATAAATATATATATATATACCGTATGTAACCTTGTAGATGACGTTATGTGCAGTCATATGTGATTCTGCAAGATCTGTCACACTTAGTCTCTCATGTCGCACAAAAAACATTATTGTATTCAATGTAAGAATTAATGTTGTATTATTTAGTCTTGTACACATCTTGTGTATTTTTTTAATTAATTTCTCTGTCATTTACATTTTTTTATTTAAATTCTGTTTTAAGTTTTTCAAATCATTTTAGTTTTAGCAATTCTGTATATATTTAATTTTTTTTTTTTTTTTTTTGTATTTACAAGTGCAGCTGTAACCTGAGCAAGTCAAAGACTTAAACATAAATGTTGTTCGATCACTTAGATCTCAGAGTATAAGTTAGGGAGGAGTCTCAGCTACTACTCAGTTCTCCAAGTTTTAGTTCAATATCTTTCACATTTGTACTTTTTTTTTGGTCTTTCTACAGCTGATTGGTTCTAGTGGCCATCAAATTAAGTTGACACAAAAGCTTACCAGTTGTACTGGTAGATGTAAATGGTAGATGGACTGTACTTATATAGTGCTTTTCTATCTTATCAAGAGACTCAAAGCTCTTTACATCACAATCTGTGTCTTCATTCACCCATTCATACAGCACTCTACTAGATCTATACAAAGACTAATCAGAGCTTTATCACATTCATACACCGAGGGACACACATCAGAGTCAATGAGGGGTTCAGTGTCTTGCCCAGGGACACTTTGGCATGTGACTGCTGGTGGAATTGAACCCCCAACTCAAACAGTTAAACAGAACAGTCATAATAATAATAAGTGCTGCAGTGACTGAATCAGCTAATATGTTGAATGTAGGTTTTGCATGATTTTCATTAGATTTTCATAAATTCATGAACTGAATTCCTTATTTGTGCCCTAATATAATTATTACCTTGCTGCCACATACCACTTGGGGAGATGTGTCAATTTAATCTCAATAAAAACACATTTAGCCAATAAAAACATCCTGCTGATGCTTATTTCTCGATTTCGTCATAGTCCCACAATGTGCATTGACAGCTTTTTACCCATAGGTGTCGCTAACAACCCCATATTTGTGTCATCTAAACAGAAACGAGATAAAAGTCCATTTGATAACACCAGTTCCATTAAGACAAACAAGTAATAATGCTGAAAAATGAGCAGAATTAGGAGCATCAAACACAAAATCTGATTTCACTCTGCTCGAGAGCGTTTTCTGGCATTTCAACTTGTCCTGAGATGAGACATGAATTTTTAACACCCTGCTAATTATACACCGACTTCCATTGGCAGCGTTACGTCTGATCCATCCTCTCGTCTGCTTTGAAGCTCCTGCAGTAGCGCTCCTCCTGGATTCTGCCTCCTCCAGACACAGAGAGCGATGCACAACTTGATTAGCAGACACACTGCAGCTCTGAAGTGTTTTACATAATGCTGCTCTCTGCCAAAGGTGATATTCTGTTCAGGTCAGAGCGTATTGGCAATAAAGGCCTCATCACTTGACTGGAGTTGTCTGATGAAAAACAGCCGTTTAAGCGAAATGATACTCCGTATAGTCACACAACGGAGGTAATTATGTTTCCAAGATGTTGAAAGGTTGAAACGAAACGACACACCTCTCAATACGATGCCAGCTAAGACCGAAACCTGAGAGGAAAACACAGCTTTCGTTTATTTTCACAAGGCTGTGCTGTGTGAGCTCCAGCCCAGCATTTATACTCAACTCTTTACATGTGCAGCTAAAATGTACAATTCGAGCAAGGACTGCATGATGTAATGTCTCTGAACGTGAAACTAAAGCCTGAATGTCACCCTTTGTGATTCTGAAGCTTCACGTGTAAATGCAAGTCAAGACAGAGCAAGACTGAACTTATTCCAAGAGAAATATGGTAATAATTTAGTTTTTTTTTTTGTTCTTTTCAGGCTTTGAATAAAATTGTATGTCTGACCAAACTGAGAGTGGGACTCTGCCCGCAACAACTAATGAAAATGAGAAAGTTATCAAATGATTGGGCAAAGTTCTTTTGAATATCTTACCACATTCTCCTGAATTATGTCAAATTTATTCACATACAATGTTTTTTAATGCAATTTAATTTTATTTGACACAATAATAGCATTCGTAAAAGGAATGCATATAAGTTGCTCCCTTGTATGCTAAAAGTTTAGACAAAGGTGAATCATAGACATGATCTGTTAATGCTCAGACACTTATGTTGGGACTCGGTCTCAGCTACTACCACACCAAAGTTCAGCTCAACGTCTATAAAACTGATCGACTTATAGCCATTTATGTTTTTATTTCATTTGCTAAAACATATCGACTGTCTTGACTTGTGTCAACGCCAAACCGTTAATCAGTTGTAGCCGTACATCTAATAATTACTTTCAGAAAGTTTATTTAAAATCCATCCAGTGGTTTATGAGATATTTTGCTAACAGACAGACAGGGGTGACTACACACAGACACTGACTATCACGTGAGAGCTGCAGGCGATGATAAAAATTTCAGTGAGTGGCACAGCTTTAGCTACATTTCCAACCTGAAATCATCAAATGGTTCACGTCTGAGACTAAAAGCCTGATGCGCACGACCATATGGTGCACATAAAACGTTTCCCTGCATCACAAATGGCGGCAGCTGCTTTGAATGCCTGACTCCTCATCTGGCATTCATCAGCAGTCACATCCTTCCTTGAGGAAGGGCTTTTGGCCACCGTACTTGTCTTGCTCCAAACCAGTGTGGAAGGCCAGTGCTCTTAGCCAAGCATGTTCACAATGGCAACATTTTGAGCAGTGATGCAGGAAGCTTTCGAGGGGTCACTGCTTTGAGTAGTTTGGAAAGTATGCAGCTCCAAGGTTCCCAAAGTGTGAGGCAAACCAAGAAAGAAAAAATTAATAAAAAACACTATAAGAGGCACAAGAGGTGCTAGTATCCTATAAAATTTCCTTCACCTTCAGGAGCAATGTGCTCCAAGAATAATAACAGAGGGCACAGAGGTAAGCCTAGCTCAAATTATTACGCTTGTCCTCTTTAATTGAATATTCATAAGGTCTTAACCCCTCATTTCTTTCCCCCACTGGTGAAGATGTTATGAATAAAACTAAAAGAGCAAATAATGAACTTTATTGGCAGTAGTTCAAAAATTAAAACACATTTTGTCTTCTTCCACACAGCTCGGAGAGCAGGATACATCTAGGGTGCTCAGATGCAAGTAATAAATCAATTTACACAACATGGCTTAAAAATCTGAGCACGTGTTGGCCAAATGTGGTCTGAGGACCAAAAGTGGCCTTCGACAAAACCAGTCTGGGCCTTTATGAACTAAACAACCATAAAAACATTAAAGAAAAACTAGATTTTGTTTAGTGCCTGTCACAAGTTTACAGTAGTGTGTGGGTGTTGTTTTTTTATTGGTTTAGTTATTGCTAAAACTGGCCTAAATGTTTCTTTACTGGTTGTGTTACAGATTAAGAATTAATGTTGCGAAAGAGAGAAGGTGATTACTCGCTAAATGATGTTTAAACTAGTCTAGTCATTTATATCCTGATGCATGCTCAATAATCCAGGTAGAAAAATCTAAAAAAAGTTCAATATGGTCCTCTGGACATTCAAAAAAATCAAAAAACAAAACAAAGTAAAAAAAATGTAGATACGTTTTGTCTTTCATCAGAAAGACTTTGGACCACTTTGAACTTTTCTTTGGGTTCTGTTCCACTTTGACTGGCATCGTATATCATTAATACAGTGCCTTGTGAAAGTATTCGGCCTTCTTGAACTTTTCAACCTTTTGCCACATTTCAGGCTTCAAACATAAAGATATATATTTTTAATTTTTTGTGAAGAATCAACAACAAGTGGGACACAATCGTGAAGTGGAATGAAATTTATTGGATGTGTCAAACTTTTTTAACAAATAAAAAACTGAAAAGTGGGGCATGCAATTTTATTGGGCCCCCTTGCATTAATACTTTGTAGCTCCGCCTTTTGCTGCAGTTCCAGCTGCAAGTCTCTTGGGGTTTGTCTCTATCAGTTTTGCACATGGAGACACTGAAATTCTTGCCCATTCTTCCTGCAAAACAGCTGGAGCTCAGTGAGGTTGGATGGAGAGCGTTTGTGAACAGCAGTCTTCAGCTCTTTCCACAGATTCTCGATTGGATTCAGGTCTGGACTTTGACTTGGCCATTCCAACACCTGGATATGTTTATTTGTGAACCATTCCATTGTAGATGTGTCTTTATGTTTTGGATCATTGACTTGTTGGAAGATAAATCTCCGTCCCAGTCTCAGGTCTCTTTCAGACTCAAACAGGTTTTCTTCCAGAATGGTCCTGTATTTGGCCCCATCCATCTTCCCATCAATTCTGACCATCTTCCCTGTCCCTGCTGCTGAAAAGCAGGCCCAAACCATGATGCTGCCACCACCATGTTTGACAGTGGGGATGGTGTGTTCAGGGTGATGAGGTGTGTTGCTTTTACGCCAAACATATCGTTTTGCATTGTGGCCAAACAGTTGGATTTTGGTTTCATGTGACCAGAGCACCTTCTTCCACATGTTTGGTGTCTCCCAGGGGCTTGTGGCAAACTTTAAACAACACTTTTTATGGATATCTTTGAGAAATGGCTTTCTTCTTGCCACTCTTCCATAAAGGCCAGATGTGTGCAGTGTACAACTGATTGTTGTCCTATGGACAGACTCTCCCACCTCAGCTGTAGATCTCTGCAGTTCATCCAGAGTGATCATGGGCCTCTTGGCTGCATCTCTGATCAGTCTTCTCCTTGTTCCAGATGAAAGTTTAGAGGGACGGCCGGGTCTTGGTAGATTTGCAGTGGTCTGATACTCCTTCCATTTCAATATGATTGCTTGCACAGTGCTCCTTGGGATGTTTAAAGCTTGGGAAATCTTTTTGTATCCAAATCCAGCTTTAAACTTCTCCACAACAGTATCTCGGACCTGCCTGGTGTGTTCCTTGGTCTTCATGATGCTCTCTGCGCTTTGAACAGAGCCCTGAGACTATCACAGAGCAGGTGCATTTATACGGAGACTTGATTACACACAGGTGGATTCTATTTATCATCATCAGTCATTTGGGACAACATTGGATCATTCATAGATCCTCACTGAACTTCTGGAGTGAGTTTGCTGCACTGAAAGTAAAGGGGCCCAATAATATTGCACGCCCCACTTTTCAGTTTTTTATTTGTTAAAAAAGTTTGACACATCCAATAAATTTCATTCCACTTCACGATTGTGTCCCACTTGTTGTTGATTCTTCACAAAAAATTTAAATTTTACATCTTTATGTTTGAAGCCTGAAATGTGGCAAAAGGTTGAACAGTACAAGGGGGCCGAATACTTTCGCAAGGCACTGTAGATGATGTGAACCTTGCTTGGAACTATTTTCATTATAGTTTCATTCATTTTGTAAATAAACATGCCAGCCAGTTCAGAATAAAGGGCTGGGATAGCCCCTGATTTACTTCTGAGTTAGCTGACCTCTTCCATGGGGGGGATCCGTTTGTGGCAACAGCACGAAAATCTGGTTCGGACTCCCATTGGTTGCAATTTTGTCAATTACAGAATCAATGTACAGCTTCCATTAAAGCTGCAAAACGTAGGTAGTATTTATCTCAGACCACAAAAGATATGAATGACCCTAAGAGATTCTAGAAAACTATAAAATCTCTTTCTGGCAGCTCCCATTCCTCTGATCTGTCATCACATTTATTTGTTGACTCTGCTCCTGTGTCAACTAAGCATGAGATGCTAAATTGTTTCGACAGACATTTTGTTGCCTCTTGTTCCTTGTCCAGTTTCTAATGATAAATCACCTACTTCTCTAACTTCTACAAGTCAAACCTCAGTAAATTACATTCTCCTTTTCACTGTGCTCTGTCAGGGAGGTTCCTAAACTGTTAAAAGGTCTGGATTCTAGAAAATCTGTAGGCCCTGATGACCTCCCTCCTTATTTCTTATAGCTGCACAAATTATAGCAGAACCTATCTGCACGTAGACTGTCACACTGGCACATCTGCATCTATAAATCACTCCTTGGTCTGCTGCCTTCATATATCTCCTACTTGTCACATTGTCAGTGCAGTTACAGCGTGCGTTCTCTGGTCTTCATTACCTGCAGCGTCACCTCAGTGCAGACTAAACTCGGCAAAAAGGCCTTTTCTTACTCTGCTCCTGTAACCTGTAACATACTACAAAAAGATCTGAAGCTGGCCACTTTCTTTTGGTTTGGTGGCTCCTCGGATTGAAGAAGTCCTTTGGATGAAGGATGAAACATCTCAGCAAAAACCGTTCAGATGACCTGACTGAATGTTGGATTTTTACCTGGATTATTGAGCATGAACTTTGGTCTAAGGAAATGTATTCTTATTTTTAGTATTTTATCTTGTTTTTCTATGGCACCTTGATTTGACCATTTTTATAACCACTTTTATTTTATTTTAATTGCTTTTTGTTGAATATTGTTGTCTGTCTCTCTTGAAAATGAGACTAACTCGTGGCTCAGTGAGACTACCCTGTATAAATAAAAGTTGAACGAAGCACAATTCAGTTTTATATTCAATATTCAGCTCTACTGATGCAGATTTAACAGGTCATAGCTCAAAGTAAAACTTCCTGCACTTATCAGCTGACAAAGTTTTAACTGCACCTTGAAAGGTCTTTACGAGACACAGGTGGGGAGTTGCTTTCACCGTGTTACATTTGGCTCTTCATTTCCTACGGTTAGACCCCTGCAGAGCCTCGGTGCCCTGTCTTTGCTGATTTATTGTAAAGACCTCATCTCTTTGCTCTACATGTTGCATCCACAGAAGTGCAATAGGAAACACCTAGTGTGAAAGAAAAACTCTCCTTTGGAAGGCTTGCAGCATTTATCGGTCGTTAGCTTCGAGCGAGAAGAACACAGCTGAGAAGAGTCATCCTCCTCCTTGTGTTTGCTGGGATCCTGATGTATTGTACATCACTATAATAATAAGATTAGAAATGTCTCCAGGCATCCTGACGTCCTTTTGGAGTTCCACTCGACTTACAGTGGACCACACTGCCTCTGTGATTCAGCAAAGATTAGGACAAACACAATCCAACCCACCTGTTTAAACAAAGGCAGAAGAGCAGGACAATGGACAGACGTCAACTCCTGCTGCACTGGGAGGTCGTGCAAACAATGATTTCACCGTCACAGACGTCAAAACTTGAAGATACGTTCTCTCATTTAAAGAAGAAAGACTTCACCGTGAACTGGGAAGATACCAGTTAAGTCAATGTCTTAAACTTTTACTTTGGTTTAAAAATACCCATTAAGGCAGATTGGTATAAGGTAAAGGAACAGTCTTTTAGTGCCACATAAACATGCATGAATGGAGAATTACAACAGCGCGGGACGCTATTAGCTTACCCACATCAGTGTGTGTCAAATGACATTATCTCACAGCCTGACATCCAGAACAGCACTGAGCGTTTCAAGCCCCACGAGTATCAGCAGGGCCAACTACTGTAGGAGGAAACACACCGTTCGGTCTCCGCCTGCACCATGAACACAGCTCTTCAGCGCTGGAGAGCCTCGTATGTTCTGAACCTGACGAAAGTGAGCATTGCTTCAAGAAAGCTGATTTAGTTTCCTGCTGTCGACAGAGTGGAATTTAGATCCAAAACACGCTGTGGCTGAAACAGCACGAGGGATAATTAATTACTAAAGTGATTATTGCAATCAAACATTCCAGAGTATTTCAACAGCCTAATTACAGCAGGTGGTCCCAGGAAATGTGTGTTATGTAATCTTTGGCACATCACAAGTGGAAAAAGTGCTTGTGTTAAATTAATACCTTTAATGGTGATTTGACTTGGCAGTTTTTGTAATGGTCAGGGGAGGATTGCAGGGTTTTTATATCCAGCACAGGGCAGCCGAGCTGAAGCAGCCTTATGGGAACAGACAGCTCCACTGCCGCTCAGCTCATATGACCAGGTTGATATTGATCATATGAGTGCTGCGACACAAACTGAAGCTCTGACAACCAGCCAAAGATTAAGCTGGACTTGTAAAAGTCTATTTATTTGATGTGCAAGTCAAACTTGATCAGAGGACAATTGACCTACTGTGGACTTGCTCTTCTTGGTGTTCTCTTGGTTTGATCCCAGTGCTCATAAATCAAACATGCGTTCTTTTATTTTGTTTTTGTAGTGTGCATCGCAAAGACTTCATTCTGCATTCAGAAAATAACTTGCACGGCTCGTGACTTGCACAGCTTTGCCTGCGTTTGACTTTAACAAATAGAAACCACTGACTCATCTGTTATTGATCATTCAAGGAAGACCCCCGAGACAAAGTGACCACTAACCCTCTTACCCCCCCCCCCTGAGCCTAACTCATCAGTCCGTTCACCCAACAAGAAGACCTTTGGCATTAATTATTCTCACAAATGGCTCAGTGACCCTTAGATCAAACCAGAAGAGGGAAAAAACATGCCAGGACACAATTCATTAATATATTTAGGGTATTTATTTCTAATGTTTAGAATGAAGCTTGTATCCAACTTTTCTCCAAATGATTGACTATATGTGATGTTTGAAGATACTTGTAATTTGTCATGTGGTTTATTTGAAGAAAATACATGAACAGTAGACAAAAGCAATGCAATCTGTTAGTGTTAATACAAAATGATTTAAGTCAGTGGAGACGCATTCAGTTACGCAAGGGGGCTAAAATTAAAAACTTGGTCCAAGCTGAGGGTCAAACTTGGTCCCTATTTATTAAAAGAAACATTTTGACTTCAGGTTTTGTGTGTAATATATGTCAAATTGTTCATATCAGCACATCATCTTATGTGTTCATGAGTGGTTTGTCTGTTATCAAAATAGAACTAAAGATCTTTGTTTAAAATCTTCTCATTATTCATATTTAAATCTATTTGTTAGCAAAATGTACCATTAATAAATATTCATAAATGTTCTGTAAATGCCAGACATAACCTCATACAATTTAAAACGATCCACAGACTTTCTTTTTCTCAAGAAAAGTTACATAACATATATCCTGATGTTTCTCATCGATGTAATCGTTGTAAGTGTACGACAGGTAATCTGGCACACTCCTTTAGGTACTGTAATAAAATACAATCATATTGGAAATCTATTTTTCAATGTTTTCCAGATTCTTTTGGCAAAAATGTGTTTTACCCAACCCTCTTGTAGCAATCTTGGGAGCTGTTGGTGTTCTTTCTTTAATTAACAAGTATGAGAAAAGAGCTCTTCTCTTTGGGATGGTAAGAGCAAAATAAATAATTTTACGTATGTGGAAACTGGATTCTGTTCCGACATTTGCTTTGTGGATGGGAGAGATGTTTAACATGTTGCACCTGGAGAGGCTGAGACTGTGTAATGAAGAAAGAGGAGCTGAGTTTGACCAGACATGGGACTCTTTTCTGAAATACATCAAAGGCGATGAACCGCAAACTTTAGTAACCTTGTGAAACTCATTGTTTGCCAGGATATATACTTTTTAATATGTATAATAAGTTTGAGTTTGCATTTGTTTGTTTGTTTGTATGTTGTTGTTTTTTTGCAGGTTTATAACATGCAGACGTGCTTTGCTCAGTCTGTCAATTGTCTAAAAGTGTGTTCTTTTGTTTTTAAAATTTTTTTTTTTGTAGCACTCTTAAAAAAATGAATAAATATATTATATAAAAAATGTCCCATGAACCACTGGTTGGATTTTTAATAAACTTAAGGAATAATCATTGGATGTTTAGTCAATTAAATTCAAGATGGCTACCACAGTCAATGAACATTAACCAACAAAAAATAGCTCCAACTCAGTTTTACAAATATTGAGCCACAATTCAGTGTGGTAGTAGCTAAGAGTCATCCACAGCACATGCACTGACAGACTCTCAGTCTGGCAATAATAATGCATGATTTAAACATAATGTTGTTTTTAATGATTTGACTAAAACAACATTTTTGTCTTTTCTCAACACAAAATGATCTTGATCTAAAACTGTCATGAAAGGCGAGTGATGCGAGTTTCTTAAAGAAACCTTAATGTTTATTGTATTGCTCTTTATCAGCAGTGTATAAGCTTTGTCCCCACACCAAATCAAAAGTAACAAATAAATAAAACTGTAGCACTGCTGTAAGAAGACTGTCTGTCCAGGTTGGCGTGTTTCCTAGAAGGACCCATGGTACAGACTGAGATGAGCAGCTTGGATAAACTTAAAAATACTTTATAAAAAAAACAACTAAGAAAGAAAAAAAAAATGCTGACTCTGCAGTACAGTAGAAAATTCTAACAGAGAAACTCACTGGATAAGAGAGAGCAGGAAGTGACCTGTCTGAACATTAACATGAACTGGAGGCATGAATGCCAGACTGCCAAGGAGGAGGAATGCAGAGGAAGACCTGGGCTGATGAAGAGAATGAGGATCACCTGAACCAGTGACAATCTGGAACAGGTGAGAGTGGGTGTGACAAGACTCAGGAACGGGACATGCAGAGGAACAAACTAAACTGACGACACAGACTGTTCAGGTGAAACACCACAGTAAACAACAAAGTCCATGCTCAATAATCCAGGGATACAATCCAACATTTTTCAGTCAGGTCATCTGGACAGTTTCTTTTTTTTGTGCTGAAACGTTTCGCCTTCGATCCAGAAGGCTTCATCAGTCAAGGAAACACACAGCAAAACTGATTCTTCCCCCAACAGCTTACTCCAAAGTGAAACAAACCAGTTCTGCTTGTGATAAGATGGTCTCTTTGGTACGCCCCCTCCTCTATTGCCGGCCCTCTTCCTTGTTGACAGTCGTGTCAAACTGGTTGAAAACAACAAAGTCCATGCTCAATAATCCAGGTATACAATCCAGCATTTTTCAGTCAGGTCATCTGGACAGTTTCAGCACAAAAAAAGAAAAAACTGTCCAGGTGACCTGACTGAAAAATGTTGGACACCACAAGTAAACATCTGACAGAAAACAAAATCATAAAAAAATACCTTTGCAGCTGAACTCCACACTTCAAATTCAAGTTGTAGAAATAAACTGATAGTAAAAAAACACGCAAGCATCAAAACTGAAACAACCAAGAACCCCAGAACACAGAACATAACCACGAAGGGAAAACATCTAAAAACAAGCTCGAGGAAATCATTTTAAAAAGCAACAAATTCACATTATCCTGACAGTGTCTTGAGCAAGTCCAGATGTTGAGCAAACAAGTGATGGAGACAGTTAGTCACAAATGGATTGCAGTTCTAACCAGTGGTGTCGTCTACATTTTTGTAGTGGGTATACTGTGCTTAGAAACCAAAGTAGACTGGTTAGTACACTGTAATCATTAATTTATTTTGATTTTTAAGCATATTGATCATTTCAACATTTCTCTGATGCTTTTATTTGAATAAATGAATAAACTTTGTACAACAGTTGGCTTTGTATTAAAAAAACATATGTATAAGAAATTATAAAACATTATCAAAGCAAAACATGTTCAAGTATTAAATAGTAAGTAGTATTAATTATACAAAAAAGACAGGTTGAACCAAGTCAGTGTTCCAAATGGGTTGACAATGATACACGACATGGTCTTGAATCATTGGACACTTTTAAGTGGGTATACGGACATTCCCAAGCTTTTCTAGTGGGTGTATCACATAGATTACACCATTGGTTCTAACGCAGTTAAAATATTAATTCCTGTGCCAAATTAACTAACAAGAGCTGTATCTGGCCCTTGGCCCTTGAGTTTGACACATTCTTTATCACAGCTGGCCTTGTTATATCTGAGTTAAATCACCTAATGACAAAGAGTTTCAGTCGTTTTTCCACTGACGCACCTACATTTCCTCATTTCTTGTGTTTTAGATGAACTTTGCGCAGCACAGACAGCAAACAAACAACAACAACAACAACAACAAAAAAGATTCCAAAAATGTTGGAGGTGCATCTATAAAAGTTTGCCCCGCCCTGAGGAGGAGGAAGAGGAGGAGGAGGAGAGGCGCGCTGCTCGGAGCCTCCCGGGACACTCCGGACAGAAACTTTACGCACAGGTTTCCCTCACACTCAGAGGCACAGCAGCGCTGCAAGAAACCAGGTGAGCATTTGACTTTTGTAGGTAAACACCTCTGCATGTCACAGAGCGACATATGCACGCGCCAGTTTGTTTCCCAGCGGTCATCACGTGAGCACAGATCATTATTACTAACCCTGCATGCTGTGCGCCTGTCCGTGGGTAACACTAGTTTGGGGGAGTTAAACCCAGTTGTTCCTCTGTGTTGCAACAATCTGAGCAATAAAATGTGCATTTTATTTAGATTAACCTTCAGGTGCAAAACGGAGACTCACAGTCTGGGTTTGTAATCATAAATTATTTTAGAAGTTTTACCCCCCCAAAGGTTAAGAGCCTCTTGGTGAGCAGCTGTGACAACGGAGCACTGAGTTTCTGTGCTTTGGGGTTGAGTTTGTTAGATTTTCACAACTTTAATGACTTTTATAGATCCTCCCAGCACTAATGGTGCCTTTTTATATCGTTGATGTTTTTCCCCTTGTCACCTAATATGAACATTATGAACACATTGTGCACCCTTCAAGCTGAGGTCAGCAGTTAAAGCATCATTTTGTGCCAATTTTGGACTTGCAAGATCTGCTAGAATGATTTTGAACTCTGAGCACACAAAGGCATCATTGATTCCCTGAATGCTGCTGCAGTGCACTTTGTGTGGTTCTGCAGCCAAATTTAGAAGAACAAAATACCAGATGTTCTGTTCATTTCGATGACCTGCAATACACGTGGGCCCACTGTACATTTAATTTATGATTTAGCTAATGTCTGAGAAATTTCCTTCAGTTTTAAAGTATGGATTAGGACTGCTGCAGCATGGTCCCATAACTTTATATCGTGGTAAATGAGGTGTTTCAGCAGAGGAAAAACATCATTTTCTAGCTTCCTTTGCATGCAGATATTTTGGTGAGAGTCTATTTCAAGGACGTCTGGTACAAATATGATTTGAAAAAATAAAAAGCCTTAGAAAAATCAAAACCCTGTAAAAAAAAAAAAAACTAACCAAAAAAATGGTTTCTAGTTTTTTTTTCTTAAAAGAAGCTTGTCATTCAGAACCAACTTACAGTTTAAATATGAACTCAAAGATTTGGAAGGAAATGACACACGGTTCCTGCGAAGTGAAAAGAGGAAAAGTAAAATAGAAACCACCTGGTTTTTGATGCGCTCTAAGGCTTGAAGTCACATCACTTACAGGATCGAGCTTTGTGCTGCCGTTACACACACACACACACACACACACACACACACACACACACACACACAAAAGAAAAAGCTCCGGAGGTTTTCACTCCATTTAGTTCATTGAGAATTCAGTAAAAATAAACAACTTGTTCTCCACCGGTGACTTTAGGAAACTGTTGGATTAAACAAAGCACCAACCAGAGGAGAATACATCCCATAGTTTCTCTAGTTTTTACATTGTTAACAGCACTGTTAATTTTATTGCTTTAAGGTTTAGACATTTTGGTCGAGTTGTTGTTTAACATCTGTCTTGAACAATCTAGTTTGCCAAATTTCCATGCGCAATTCAAAACAAACCATGACCTTCCTCTCCTGTGGCGTCGAAGCAGCAGGCATGGAAAAATGTACGTTTGGCAGGTGATCAAATCAAAGCTGCCGGGTTATTAAAATAAAACTATTCTGATAATGTTTGAAAACCACAACACTGATTTTTATCGAGCTGAATACCAAATAATGGCTCTTTATTTTCACAGGCTACGACGCTGGTTTCCTTCCCATCTGCAATCAAGTCGATTGACTTTTCTTTTCTTTTTTTTTTTTAAACAAAATGCAGCCACTAGTATGTTTCTGCCTGTTGGTTGTATGCGTGGACATCTGTCTGAGTCAGACAGACTGCACAGGTGTAGCCTGTCCAGATCTGCAGAACTGCATTGACTCGACTTTAGAGAACGGTGCCTGCTGTCCCAAGTGTCTTCGAAGCGGCTGCGCCTGTGAGGGCTACCAGTTTTACGACTGCGTCCAAGCAGGTTTCCAGAAAGGGAAAGTCCCAGAGGGGGAGTCTTACTTTGTGGATTTCGGAAGCACGGAATGCTCCTGTCCTCAAGGAGGAGGGAAGATAAGTTGTCGCTTTATTCCATGCCCAGAAATCCCCGCCAACTGCGTTGATGTTTCACAACCTGCAGATGGATGTCCGCAGTGTGGTCGCCTCGGCTGTACCCATGGCAACAAGAAGTATGAGGCGGGACACTCCTTTCAGGTGGACCAGTGCCAGGTTTGCCACTGTCCAAACGAAGGGGGCAGGTTAATGTGCTCACCCATCCCCGGCTGTGACCTTCGTGGCGTTAATGAGCCCACTGAGAACAGCAGCCGTCTGAGAGACGTTAGCAGCAGTCACGACACCCGACAAGGAACCCTCGCAGAACCGTTGTCCAAGTTTGCACCAGAAATCACTCTTCCCCTGTATAAGCAGGATCCACCCAGTTTTGGCTCAGAGGATTATGACGCCATGCTGGCAGAGCAGACATCTTCCACTACTCAAAATCTGGCCCAATCACCGCACTCTACAACAGTACCTTTAGCCTACCCCGAGACCAGCTCTCATGCAAACGAGAGGAACGAGCTGAGGGAGAAAAGCCATTATACAGTGACACACACTGAGGATAAAGTTAAACAAATCGTGGATTCAGTCACTACAGGGGCTCTTAGCGGTGCATCAACACTATTACCAACTGCAGCCACACAGAGAGTGGACACACGGAGCCACAGGCCACAGCAGGGAACTGAAAACAAGACCACGAGACACAACAGTCACAGAAACTTGAAGGTCGGGCACGTTGACCCGCAGAAGCAAAGTCCGGGTAAACGTGCAAGAAACCACAGCCGCTCCCATTTCATCAACCAGCAAGAGAAAGTGCAAGTGGAGCACAGGAACCAGCTCGCAAACGACGAACGGAGATCATACCCTCAAGTCAATTTCAGTCCCACCAGCAGAGCTCCGATCAGGAAGCAGGACAGCAAGGGGCCTCAAAGACAACCGCTAACCCTCCACAACTACCAGCCTCATGAAGAGGAGGAAGGCACAGAAGGTAACTCTGGCATTTTCTAATCAGTCGCATCTGTTCGCCTGTAAATGTTGACGCAAGAGTCTGAAAGCAGTTTGATTTAAACGAAATCCAAAGCACAAGCAGTTTACATCCATACGACTCCCAACAAAGAAGCGTTCATTAGAAAGCATTGATGAACTGACCTTTAGTGCAGCTCCCACATCCGGCCTTTTGAAGAACAAATTATCACTTACTTTAAACTGGCAGGGAGCCAAAGAAGTAAAAAAACAAAACAATAAACTATTGTTCAGGGAAAAGCTGTTTTCTGAGATAGCACTTGTTCATTTTCCCCCAGAAAAATAAAACACTGACTATATATGGAGCAATAGAAATTTAGAGAAAGCTCTTTCCTCCAGAGGTTTGTAAACTGTAAAATAAAGCACCATTTTCATATTTTATGTCTAATCTGTATTTGATGACGTAGAAGCAGCTGATAACTACGTCGCCTTTTTGTGTTTTGCACCAGGGAGGTTTAAGTAATAACGTCTGCTGCTGAAGGCAAAAGGGCAATAATGTCTTTGCCCTGCCTGTTATATCCCATGAACCAGTGGATGAATTATAATGAAACTCTCAGAAAGTATCAACACGTGTCCATCTACAACTGATTACTTTTTGGAGTCAACCCAGTTTAAGATGGCTGCCATGGCTAAGTGAACTTTTGCAATCACAAAAAAATGGCTATGACCTGGTGTGGTAGGAACTGAGACACATATTCTTCATTAAAAGTGTAATTCAAAGAATGTGCTTAGGCCTGTCGTGATAAACATTAAATCAATTAATCGCATGATAAATGAAAATTATCGACCTCATTTTCATTTATCGGCTTTATCGTTTCTTCATGTCTCTCTCTCTCTACTGAAGACACTGGATGACAAAAGGCTCAACTCCGGTGCTCTTCACTGACCCCTCCCTGTCTCCTTTCTCTTTAAAATCTGTTTTAACCGTCCAAAATCACATTTTTGGATCGTTAAAAGCAGCTAAGCTGAGAAACTAAGCTAACAAGCCGACCTCGGGAATAAACCTCCGTCTTGTCAAAGCTCCAAAATTCATGGTTGGAACCTGTGCCTTTGTCTAAAATGTTGTTTTTCTCTGCAAAAAGAAGCTGAGAACTTGTTTATTTTATTTTTTATAAAAGCTTTGTGTGAAAAATGCTATGCTAAAGAACAAAGTCTATGCTCAATAATCCAGGTATAAAATCCAACATTTTTCAGTCAGTTCATCTGGACTTGTTGTTTTCAACCAGTTTGACAAGACTGTCAACAAGGAAGAGGGCCGGCAAAGGAGGAGGGGCGTACCAAAGAGACCATCTTATCACAAGCAGAACTGGTTTGTTCCACTTTGGAGTAAGATGTTGGGGGAAAAATCAGTTTTGTTGTGTGTTTCCTTGACTGATGAAGCCTTCTGGATGGAAGGCAAAACGTTTCAGCACAAAAAAAAAAAACTGTCCAGATGACCTGACTGAAAAATGTTGCCTATGCTAAAGAGCTCAAACCACACCGAGCGTCCACCATTTTGAGAACCAAAGAACAGGAACGAGAAACAGCCCATGTCACGTCAAGGGGCCTCCCTCCCATTTTTCTTAAAGAGACGTTGCTCGCTCCCTCACTATCCTTCCTTCGGTTCAGATAGTCTTAAACTGCCATCCAGTGGTCAAAAAAGGCACTACACTCAAAACAAATTAAACATTTCTTCTTAAATTTGGCAATAGTTAATAATTATTATCAAATTTCAAGCAAAATTATCGTTTATCGCAGTAATTTCTGAGACAGTTAATCACCCAGCAAAATTAGTTATCGTGACAGGCCTATGTGTGTCACTTTCATCCATTTATTTAATTACTGATGACACGGCGTTAAAAACAGAGGGACCAATCATTGCAGAACACACTCAGGGTCTGAACTGATGGAGATCCTGAGTGAGTTTTAGGTCAAAGTTAAAGTCACAGCTCAAAAGTCAAACATGCTTAAGCTGTTCAAACATGTTCCGGATGATTTATCTGTTTCCTGCAGTTTTAAAGCACTACACAGACGTCGTGTGTGTCTCTGTCACACATTAGTGTAATAACTGTATCATCTGCTTCCACTCCAGCCTCTGCATCATGAAAGAGAGCTCAGCTGTTGGAGAATATGAGGATAATCATGTCCGTATTCGAGCATGAGGAGGGTTATTAGTGGAGCAAGGCTAGAAGAGAAATCCCATTTTTCCACCGTTTCTGTTTTCAGAGTAATCAAGCCAAGATGCAACGAATTTATAGACTAAAATGATGGAACACAATGAAAATGTGTCGACAGGAAAAATTTGTACCTGATGAATGGCGCACTAGTTCTAGGTACTTTAAGTCAAGCAATCTGATGCTTCATGTTTCCAGTTCTTTTGGGTTTGATGCACAAACATTTTTCAGGGATGAAGCATGCAGAAGGGTGTCGAATTCAGTTATCAAAAGGAGCCCAAATTTTAAAACGTCGTCCGAGCCACGGGCCACTTTCAGCCGATACATTAACTCGAGTCAGATACCTGATATATTTTCTTGGTTGCAGGTTCATCAACAAGAGTTTGATCTGTCTCACTTAACGTTCTCTTTCAGAATCAGAATCAGGAACGACAGAATGATCCAGCCGTCTTTCTTGCTTCAAAATTAGCCGGCTGGCAAGAGAAGCCTATACTACATGATGTATTTATCAGCTTTTATTTAAAAGAAAAAATAAGAAGAGATACAATATTTTACATTAAATTATCATCTTAGGGGACTGTATTGCATCACTTAAAATACCTTTTATATTGTTATGTGGACTCTCATATTAGGCATACATTAAATATTTGTTGTACTCTGGGGCTTTATTATATAATATAAACTGTGTTGTGAATGAACTAAATAATGAATAAGTAAAATGCACAATTGATGGCATTCCTGTTCAAACAATCCAAATTTTACTAGTTAAAATGTTTCCCAAAAAATGGCAAAAATGAACACATTTGGTAAAACAAAGCAAAACAAACAAAAAAAAGTACAATAAACAAAATTACATCCGATCAAACACCTCATCCAACCTGTGAAGCACGGCGGTGGAGGGGTGATGATTTGGGCTTGTTTTGCAGCCACAGGACCGTGGCACCTTGCAGTCACCAAGTCTCCCATGAACTTCTTTGTATTTCTAAGTATTCTAGATGTAAATGTGAGGCCATTTATGAATGAACAATGTCAAATATTCTAGTTGCAGTTGATCTCGAATTGTGTTTACAAGAATCAAGCATGTCTCGATGTGTAAAACCATAGGACCGTTTCATTTGAACACCACAGTAGGTACATAATAAACCTGCTGTACATCCCTAAGGTTTTTGTTGAAACCTGTCATTACATTTTGTTCCTTTCAACACTCTCCCCCTCCGGTTTTTATGTTGTGTATCTATGAGGGGCTTTACATTATCTACCTCTTCAGCACACTCGCACATAAAAAGCTTTAGAGTAGAGCAAAACGTGAGCTTAATTATCCAGAGGAGTGAACTTAAAAAAGTTACATGAACCTGTTCATTTATTCATCTCCAAATGTATACAGAGTTTCACAAGTAATCCTTAAAAGTTGTCTTTTATTGGGATTAACTCACTGCTGTGTGGTTTTACAGGATGAAAACACACTCCAAAGCAAGGTTTTCCAGAGTGGTAATGCATTCAAGAACAAACAGGAAAGGCCCGGCTGATACAGGCCTTGACTAATGTTTCTTATCAATGCTGTTAGCACAGGATGTCAAAGTTATTTGTACAGGAAAGGGAGAGAAAGTATAAATAACAAGCATATGGTCTTTTATTCCAAACATACGTGGGTTTCTTTTAATGTGGGTTAAAAGTTTTTCTGTCCTGTTTGTAGCTCATTTGCTCTTCCTTTGCAGCCAGATGTAGGGGGATGGGGTTGTTTTGGGTTCTCAATGCTAAGCTGACCCGGTATAAGATTTCTTGGGCTCTGTACCTGTTAGTAGCATAATACTCTTGTGATGAATGAGAGCACTGTTATCGCTTGATTGCCAGGCTCTACTCCCTGTTCCCTCATGATTTTTTTGTGATTACCCATCTCCTGTGAGTCTGCTGGTTTCCCAGTCTTCCTAGTAATCACCTCATCTGTTGCGCACCTCCACCCATTTATTTAGTGAACATCAATCATTACCTTGAACTAAACAAGAACTTTAAAAAAGGCCAAAACCCACAATCCTAGCTCCAAAAATTCAAGGTTTCACCCACTGCCTTTCATGCCAAAGTTTAATACTGAAATCATCTTAGTATTAAAGGACTCAAGGACCCCACTCACCCAGCACACACACTTTTAGCCCCGCTCCACTCAGGCAGGAGTTTGTGGAGCATTAAGTGTAGAACCACTAGACTGAGGAACAGCTTCTACCCTGAAGCTGTTAGACTCATAAATCCCTAACCAGGATAACTGTAAGGGGAAAAAAATCACTGTAATGCCACTTTCAATGGTGATATGTGACTTATCTGCGCTGCTGATTATCCATGCTGCTGATCTCTTGTCTTTATGTTGCTGCATTCATACCCATCTGCTCACTATAGACTCATGTTTGGGCTGCTGTTTAATGTACCGTAGTATTTTATATTATATGGGTGTCCAAATACTTCTTTAAAAAGTCCACAATGCTGCTGCCAGAGTCTTAACTGAAGTTAGTAGGAGAGATCTCTCCAGTTTTAGTTTCTCTCCATTGGCTCTCTGTCAAATCCAGAATTGAATTTAAAATCTTACTTCTAACCTACAAAGCTCTCAACAACCTAGCTCCATCTTATATTCAAGATCTTATTGTTCCATATTTTCCTTACAGAGCACTTCACTTTCAGACTGCAGGCTTACTTGTGGTTCCTAGAGTTTTTAAGAGCAGAATGGGAGGAAGATCTTTCAGTTATCAGGCTCCTCTCTTGTGGAACCAACTTCCAGTTTCTGTCCGTAAGACTGACACATTGTCCAGTTTTAAGACTGGGATTAAGACGTTCCTTTTTGATAAATCCTATAGTTAGGGTTGGCTTGTTATGCTGCTATAGGTTTAGACTACTGGAGGACAAATTGACCTAATTTCCTTAAATGAATTGTTAAAATTGAATAGTTTTCATTTGATATTTCTATGTTAACATGTGATTCTTGACCTGCCATTGTGTATCCGTTCCTCTCAAATCCAGCCGGTCGAAGCAGATGGTTGCTTGATCTGAGCCTGGTTCTGCTAAAGATTTCTTCCTCACGAGGGAGTTTTTCCTTTCCACTGTCGCCTTCATGCTTGTTCAAGATGAGAGTTCTGTGATGGAGTTAAATTCAAAGCAGTCTGCTCCTCAGATACATAATGTTAAATCATTATTCTATATACAGTATATATGAATGTTTCTGTTCCGTGCCCTGAGACAACTTCTGTTTTGACTTGGCGCTATATAAATGAAATGAATTGAATTGAAATTGAATTTTATTGTACATTATTCGTGTTTAGCGTATATCTTTATTGTTTAGCGTTCATTTATTGCATACCTTAGTGTATAGCTTATTTACTGTTTTTTTTATACTTTATATTTTTACTATTTTTGGGGTGTAACTGGGACCTTGATTACACAATTTTGTTCCACCTCATGTACCACACGTGATGCGAATGCCAATAAAGAACCTTGAACCTTGATGTTACGTTGGGAAATGACAACGTTGTTGTTACTTTGGTCAAACCTAGAAAATAACCTTATCTGCAATCTCATGCGACATTGATATCGCGTGTACTGTTAGTGCTTCAAGTATGAGCTGTGAATGACTGTCAGCTACCGCCACACCAAGCTTCAGCAAATCGGTGGAATTATAACAGATATTTTGTTTTCTATGCTCAGTTGGCTGTGGCAGCCATCTTGAATCAGGCTGACTTTAAAAGTTAATCTGAAGAACTACAGTATAACCATTTATTACTTTCTGAAAGTTTCATCAAAGCGGTTTATAAAATACGTTTGCTAACATGCAGACAGAGTTGAATCTTGGCAGTTTTAACCAAAGATCTCACTCAATCAATTAATGCTCCAAGTACAACTTGGGGATCACTCTCAGCTACTACCACGCCAAATGTTAGCGCAGTATCTGAAAATCTGATTGATTTATAGCCATTTTTGTGGGTGCTAAGATTTATTTTCTGTGGCGACATCTTGAGTGTGCTTACTTCCAAAAGTTGATAAGTTATAGATGAGTATTCATAAATTATTTGGAGGTATCATACAAAAACATTAAGTGTTACATGATATATTTTGCTAACAGACTAAGAAACGAGTACATACACGGCTGCTGCACTTTCGCTTTTGGCAGGCAACGATCATCAAGATGAGGTGAATTAAAGCGTACTTGTTTGCATCAACAACATTTGTCCGAACACGCTGCACGTTGGAATGGGTTGGAGTTTTGCGTCTGATGAAAGAGGACGGTGAATTCCAGAGCTGGTCTTGCACGACTTCACTCCTGCTGTACGGCAGCTTTGAAGACCCATTTGAAGATGATGGCTCACTCTCGTTAATCTAGAGCTCCTGGTCGTTTGCTGTAATTTTTAGCAGTGTTTTCCATCCTCGGCATGTCGCTAATGAAAAACCAGCCGATGCAAATTTACCCATGTTTAGAAATCAAAACATACAGCACACATCTGCTCCAGATGAAGAAAACCACTCATAAAGACACCCACAGTAAAAGAGTAACCAACATGCAGCCCTTTAATGCTACACCCAATCTGAGCAGAAGTGCTTTCATGCAATTATAAAGAAAGTCAACCCTTTCACAGAAAGCTCTTTCATTTAGGCTTCACTACTGAAATATTCTAAAGCAGGAAATTCCCTTTTGAACTTTTGAACCTGAAAACCATCAAATTAGAGAGGAATGTGTTGGCTTTTATTCTTATCAGCTCCAAAATCAATGGTTGGTTTGCTTTTGGCAAGAGTGGAGCGAACTCCTCATGTTCCGGTTTGTAAACACTCGGTGAAATGTACAGAATGTGGCACGATAAGGCGGCTGTGGTTCACCGGTTAGGGCAGCTGTATGAGAGACGAGCGAGTCGGAGGTTTGATTCCACCGTGCAGTCACATGAAGGGACCCTGGGTAAAACACTGAACCCCTCATTACCCGTGATGTGTCCCATCGGGGTATGAATGTGATCTAAAGCCCTGATTAGACTCTACAGCAGGAGTGGGCTACATTGAGCAATCAAAGGTGAACAAAGTGACCTGAGAAACATCAAAGTTCATGCTCAATAATCCAGATTAAAAAATCCAACAACGTTCAGTCAGGTTCTCTGGACGGTTTCTTTTTTTGTTGTCGAGCCATTTCATCCTTCATCCAAAGGACTTCATCAGTCCAAGGAGCCACAAACAAACTGAGTCCCACAAGCAGCACACTCACATAGTGGGCCAACCAGTTTGCTGGTAATAAGATGGTTTCTGGGGCCCACCCTCTCCCCCGTTGACTCCTCCGAGGCAGCCATAGCCAAAGTGGTTCAGTGTTTGTAGCGTCTCAGATTGATGAAGTCTTTTGGGTGAAAGACGAAACATCGCAACAAAAAAGAAGTCGTCCAGTTTGTTGGATTTTTACCTGGATTATTGAGCATGAACTTTGATGTTTTGAACGACTTTGGCTATGGCTGCCTGAGAGGAGTCGACGGGGGAGAGGGCGGCCCCAGAAACCATTTTATCACCAGCAAACTGGTTGGTCCACTATGGGAGTGTGCTGCTTATGGACATAGTTTGTTTGTGGCTCCTTGGATTAATGAAATCCTTTGGATGAAACGTCTCAACAAAAAAGAAACAGACCAGATGACCTGACTGAACTTTGTTGAACAGAGAAAGAAAGTTTAATTTCAGACAGATAATCTAAAAAACATGTTCAGGATTTTCTTCCATTATCTATTAGATAAAGTTGTAGCACGACTCCCTGATATCTTCTGGAAGTACGAGACATACTTTCTGCAAAACCAGCTCTTGTGAGAAAATATTAGTTTGTTTAAAATATGCACAAAACTTTATATGTTGCTTTTTGGAGTCTTCAAGGTTCAATCCAGTTCAGAAAACACAAATAATGGCTTACTAGGCAAAAATAAAAGTCCTGGCCTATCTTTGTCCAAAAATTTTCAACGTATCCTTAAGTCTCATTGATAAAATTAATTCATCCATTTATTTTAAAGTTTTCTGATTTATTCGGATTAGCCCTGAGATGTAGTACAGTGCTGTATTCGAGTGTGTGGATGGGGAAGTGTGGGCACAGATTGTGTTGTGAAGGTCTTTCAGTTGCCTGGCTGGCTAGAAAGCTCTATAGTTCTAAATCCATTTAGCATTTATAAGATGGGAAAGTGCTTTGATGGAGTTTAGCAGCAGATGTTGCTGAATGAAACTGGTGAAGTGAAGGTAGAATCTGTCAACGGTTAAAAACTGAATGTTTGGGTGATGAACTCGTGGTGCATGCACTGGAGGCCTCCTTGTTACATCACAGCCAGCTGTTCTTGGACAGTCATTATGGGCTTTAAAAGAAAATATTTCTGCAAGTACTCATGCTGAAAATGGAGGGGGGCATTGTGTCACCTCCATTTGAGCTCTCTAATTACAAACACACACGAGCTAAGGCACGCTTTCAGAAACGAATCAAGTTTTAATGCATTTGTGTCGTAATTGAACGGCCATGTCCACCAACCAAAACAGAAGAAACAGCATCAATTAGAGGCCACGCACTTCATCATGACACCTCCACACGTGTTGACAGGTGCCTTTTTGCTTGTTATTCTAGCTGCACAGGATATTTTCAGGGTGTGTGATGTCACCAGTTTTGGATTTTGACTAAAAGTAATGAATCTGGTGGTAATGTCAGTATAATGGACTGAGATAATGACAGGTCTGGAACAGAGGAGTATCATCTGAGTATCATCATGGCTTCAGATCTTTTGAAGTGGGGTTCTGCAGAAAAGCTGTGAACAAATGTCCTACCTGTTGTAGACAGGTCTTTGAATGACCTCAGATTGTAGAAATGGCTTATTTATTGATGAGCTCATTGACTGATGAGCTAACAGCTCGTTTAAGTGGGGCCCAGATCAAAGAGGATTGCTGATGTTGTAAAACCCCCAGACAAAAATGTCTTAGTGGTTCATGTTAAAACTATTTTGTAAATCTTTAAATCACTTTAAGATTACACAGATACTTTCATGGGATTCTATAGTTTATTGCAAGTACAGAAAGTGGCAGCGGCAACTAGCTGTAGCACTTCTGGTGCACATCCAGCAGGACCATCTGAATATTTCTTCTGCAATAACTGTGTCACATGGAAAAAACAGAGGGGTAAAATAATATAAAATAGTGTTCAGATGCTGTAACAATTTTAGGATTAAATTAGATTTAATCTGGCAGCAATCCATCTTGGCCCCAATGGTCCAGTCAGAATTAAACTCCATTTCTTCTAGTTCAAAGAGCTATCTACAGCAGGTAAGATACTAATGTTCATAACATTTCCACTCGACTTTACAAGGTCGAAACTAAAATATATTTCAAAATCTCCTTTTGTTCAAAAAACAATAAGCTAATTATTTATTAGCCGGATGAAAAATACTTCTAACCAAGCTTAATTGAAAGTTGTCCCAAAGAATATTTCCCATACACAGAAACAACCCCTCTGAAAACCTGGAGCTGAGGTCTGTGCTCCGTGACTTCATCCAGCAGCAACACCTGGAGAAAATTTGTCTCTGTACCTAACAAATGAGAAGGAGAAAATGAATGGGAGGCAAAAAGAATGATGGGGAATAATTATGCTCTCTGTCTTTTAATAAACTTTCACACAAGTTCAAAGGGACGTGTTTAGATGCACAGCTGGCACAGATGCTTTATTATGAAGTTATGTGAAGAGGAGGGATTTCACCAAAACGCAGAAGTGCTGGATGTCATGTATTTAGGAATGAAAACATGATTTTTGTTTTTGTACAATGTGATTTCTGCTCTCATTTAAAGTTCTTATGTCAACAGCCCAAAGCTTTGAGGAATACCTTTTTTTAAACCGCGTGACTCTGGAGGTGGCATTTGATCCACTAAACTGTTTCACTCAAAAAGTAATGTTATAGGTTTGTTTTTCTTACTTCTGCTCAGCAATTAAGTTGTGTCTTTATGTCTGAAAGAAAAACCTCAAATCCAACTTGTTGTTTATTTCTGCTTCTTCTTTTCTTTGTTCTTTTATTGTTTCTTTGGCACCTAAAATGAGAGCAAGTGTCCCAGAAAACAAGTGAAGGCTCGCTTCTGTTTCAAATACCAGACATCAAATTTAAATTCTACGTCAAACCTTTTTATTTTTAAGAAGACGAATATCAAAGTTCATGCTCAATAATCCAGGTTAAAAAAAGTCCAATAAAGTTCAGTCAGGTCCTTTGGACGGTTTGTTTTATTTTTTTGTTGAAATGTTTCAGCCTTCATCCAAAGGACTTCATCAGTCTCAGTCTCAGCACCATCACATAATGGGCCAACCAGTTTGATGGTGATAAGATAGTGGACGAAAAAATGTCAACAGAAAAAGAAACCATCCAGAAGATCTGATTTAACTTTGTTTGAATTTATACCTGGATTATTGAGCATGAACTTTAATGTTTTGAACCACTTTGGCTATGGCTGCCTCAGAGTAGTCGACGGGGAAGGAGGTGGGCCCCAGAAACCATCTTATCACCATCAAGCTGGTTGGTCCACTATGTGATGGTGCTGCTTATGGGACTGAGTTTGTTGTGGCTCCTCGGACTGATGAAGTCCTTTGGATAAAGGACGAAATGTTGCAACAACAAAAAAGAAACCGTCCGTAGGACCTGACTGAACTTTACTGGATTAAGAAGATAAAGTTTAACAAGTTTAACATCCATGTTGTTGTTTTTTATTGTTCTGAAACACTGGCTGCAATGAGAAGGTGAAGTGCAGGTTTTAATGTTTCTGTTTGGTTCCAGTGTCTGTCAGGGAGCTGGTGAAGAGCTGCTGTGAGACCGGAGAGAAATGGGCTTCAGCTAATGGCCACTGCAGCGACATGGAGCCTCCCACAAAAGACCGGCACTCCATTTGCTGGTGAGCCCATTACGTATAGCGCTCGTGCTTGGAACCTAACAACAAAGTGGTTATCTTGAGAAATGAAACAGAACTGGTTTTCATGCTAGATTAATTACACTTCATCTTCAGAACTTTGATTAAACCTACCATTTGAATTTCACCTTTGGATTGTAGTCCTGCAGCAAACCTCAGGTGAAGATGCCGTTCCTCTTGCAGTCCGTTTCTAATGTGTGTGCCCGTCTCCATCAGGACTGCCCAACAACAGTGCTGCTTCGGTTCCCTGAAAGAAAGCCGGTGCTCGGCAGGAATTAATGCAGCCAGAGCAGGAAGTGTGTGTGAGGAGGACTCTGGCAGGGAATGTGGGATAGATTCCTACAAGGCAAGTATGATGACAACAAGAGCTTCACATATTCTGAACTTTAAACATGAGCAGGGTACATCTGATGGTTCAGTTTTCCAAAAAATAATAGAACAATTATTTACAGTCCAGCACAATGAAAGGCAGACATTTAAAAAGCTGCCTGTGGGTGTTGCTTTGACTGCCTGTTAGCAAAATATTTTATAAACCAGAGGAAGAATTTCAAATAAACTCTCAAAGGTATCACTGGTTGGTTGTCCATTCCAACTCAACCCAGTTCAAGATGGCAACCACAGACAACAAAAATTAGAAATTACACAAAACGGCTGTGATTCAATCAGTTTGACAGATTTTGAGCTAAAGTTTGGTGTAGTGGTAGCTGAGAGTCGTTTACAACATACAGGTATAACTCTACTCGGGGCTTAATTTGTAAACTGATCAATGCCGGAATGCAAATAGTGGGCGGGGTGGGGGGGGCGTGTTTTTCCCACAAAATTTTGAATAAAGTAGATGTGATATCCTGCATTTAGGTGTATTTTAACTGGTTAAACATCTACATTTAACTACATTTGTAAACACTACACTTCTGTCAAGCAGCTTACCCCCACTCATTACTGGACAGTTCCGAGCCCAATACTGTCCCTGCTCGTTGTTGTTCGACTCCACATGTGAAACGTCCAGGCGCCTGCCCGCGTACAACTGCCTGGTTAGTTCGGCACTCACCCCACCACTCTTTTAGGGGCGGAGATTTTTTAAGGGTAGCGGGGAAATGCCACTTGAAGAGGCAGCTCATATGCTCGTAAGTGGCTGTTGTGTTTAAAATGAGTGTTTATGTAATTATTTTCAGTTTACATTTCCAATATGAGTTTTGTTATTTCAAGGCAGTCATATTTGTTCATAACTTGGTTATTAGTAAGCCTGAGAGTTACCAAATCCAAGCAAACAGTTACCGGAACGCACCCTGTCAAAATTAAAAACTTCCCGGATCCTGTTCCGGAAAGATCTGGGTTAAATTAAGTATTGACGCTACTCATTAAATAAGATCTTTGCTTAAAATGACATTGTTTTCCATAGGAGTCAACCCTGTTTGTCTATTATCAAATATATAAAGATATTCATGAAAGCTTCACAAAGTAATATCTATAGATGTGGATGTACGTCTATGAAGTTCGTCAGAGTTGATCCACATTAACCAACAGAAAATGGCTAAAAGTCTTACAATTGAATAATTATCGAGCTAAAATTTGAAGTGGTAATGCCATACTTGCCGCCGTACACAACACACCACCGTATAAGTCGCATCAGTCCAAATATGTCTAATAAAGTGGAAAAAGACATAAATATGTCACTTAGCCATATAAGACGCATCTATTATGTGTCACCGCTGACCACCCGGAAACGTGAGCCTGTGTTGTGCTAAAAATCAATTGGCTACCAAATGATGGTTGCGGGAGCGTGCACGGGAGGACTTTAACAAGAATTTAATAAAATTACCACTTAAAAACAATTATTTGTTTGCTCAACATTGTAGTAAAGGTGTGTCTCAGTCTAAATGTTCCTTAATAAATGCACTTTAACGGTCAAATCATCTTCATTTCAAAAGCCGATTCACAGCTGCAGGAGCGTGCAGAGGGAGGACTTGCTGTGCATTTCTTCGAAATTTAACAAGATAAGCACCTAAAACAATTATTTGTTTGCTCAACTTTATAGTAAAGGTGTGTCTCAGTCTAACTTTTACTTAATAAATGCACTTTAATGGTCAAATCAGCTGCATTTCTCCTGGGCGGCGCAACGAAATGCAGCTGATTTGACGTTTGCTCCAGGAGTTCTGGAGCGAGATGAAGGTGGCTGCTATGGCAAGCCAAGTGTCTCATTAATAGCCACTTTTACCTATTAATGAGACACTTGGCTTGCCGCTTGCAATATTAGTTGAGGGCCCCCTATGTCTGACAATATGTTCAATATTTTCCATGTCAGAATGAATTAAATCCTCAGATCTCAGACAAAAATTGGTTTATAAATATGGGGGGGGGAACATAAATAAGTCGCTTCGCTGTATAAGTCGCAGGCCTGCTAATTTATGCAAAAAACTGCAACTTATACAGCGAAAACTACGGTAACTGAGAATCATTCACAACATTTTCCATAGAACATAATGTCATTTTCTAGGTTTATCAAAATGGCTACAACTGTCATTGCTTCACAAAAGATGTTTTTAGTCCAAAACTCTGGCATGAAGGAGGCCGGCCATGCATCTCTTTAAGGAAGGCTAGTTTCATTTACATATGTGTTAGAAATGTGAACTTTTACTACTTAACCCCTGATATAACACTATTTAAATATCCTTTGTTCAGTACACATTCCTTTAAATCCTTCGTATAGACACTGTGTCAGGTTCAGTACCTAACCATCAATTTCCTCATTTAACCATTTTTCATGTATTAAGAAAGAATGGTTGGTAATAATTGCCCTTTTGGTTTCGATTTCCAAAACCAAAACTCACATATATTTTTAACTTTTTAAGAATATCTCCACCAATTCATGTCAAAGATTTTCTTCAGACAATGACTGGAAGCACACACCTACACAAGCTGCATCGATGTAAATGACTCGTCATGACAACGACTGCACCTCTGCAAGCGATTAGTCTGCAGCGAGAAACTTTAGTCTGGATTTCCACAGAGGATTACTGTTGTGATGATTTTCTTTCACCACATCATTATTCTTTTTAATTTAGCACATATCGCTCTGGAGGATTTCTAGTCCTTCAAACTTCATTATCTTCAGAGCAGACCTCAGCAAATAGAAATGTCAAGTGTCAATTCATTTTCTAAACATAAACTGATAACTGATAAGTAAAACAACAGCGGTGGTCGATGAAATGTTATTATGGCTCCTGCTGATAGTCCAATTAGTACCGCCTGGATCATTTTTATGCATCCATCTGTTATATTTACTCGCTTGATCCTGTTTGGCAACGATGGGAGTAGGAGACCATCTCCAGAGGTCATAGGATGAGAGGTGGGGACCCTGGACAGTCGCTCACAGAGCCCAACCGTGCACTCACACTTGCACCCAAGTACAATTTCAAGTCTCCAGTCAATCTAATATGCACGTTTTTTGACCTGTGGATGAAAATATCTGGAGAAATCCCACATGTGCATGGTCACAGAAAGGTTTCAGACCTTTTTGCTGTGAGGTGGCAGCTTTAACCTTTTGTAGAGAAATGATTAAATCGTCCTGAAACATTTATTTAAAACAAATTAATCTTGTATGTATGATAATGTAAACTATTCTGAGAGTAATTAATGATTATAGGAACCTAAAATGTTATTACCATAAATGTAATACAAGATACATCCATCCATCCATCCATCCAGCCAGCCATCCATCCATCCATCCATCCATCCATCCATCCATCCATCCATCCATCCATCCATCCATCCATCCATCCATCCATCCATCCATCCATCCATCCATCCAGCCAGCCAGCCAGCCAGCCAGCCAGCCATCCAGCCAGCCAGCCATCCATCCATCCATCCGAAGTCGGATCCTGGGGGCAGCAGCTTGAGCAGGGAGGTCCAGACATCTCTTTACACAGCCACCTCTTCCAGCTCTTCTGGGGTGATTCCAAGACGTTCCCAGGACAATCGAGATATATATAGTCTCTCCAATGTGTCCTGGGTCTTCCCTGGAGTTTCCTCCCAGTTGGACATGCCTGAAGTACCTTTACCAGATGCCCGAACCACCTCAACTGGCTCCTCTCGACGTGGAGTAGCAGTGTTCTACTCCAAGTCTCTCCTGAATAACTAAACTTCTCACCCTATCTCTAAGGGAGAGTTTTGCCTTACAGCTCAGCTCCCTCTTCACCACAAAGGACCGGCACAGAATCTGCAATACTGCAGATGCTGCACCAATCTGTCTGTCAATCTCATGCTCCATTCTTCCCTCACTTGTGAACAAAACCCTGAGATACTTGAACTCTTCCACTTGAGGCAGAACCTCACCCTCGACCTGAAGAGAGCAATCCACTCTTTTCCGACTGAGGACCATGGCCTCAGATTTGGAGGTGCTGATTCTCATCCCAGCCGAAGACCAGGAACACACTTGGGTCAAACATACTTGGAGAACGCACAGAGAAATCATGCTGGTGAGCTAGTCCTACAGTGAGCACAGATAATCCGACAAGGACTGACAAAAACCAGGGCGTACTGCAGTCAGAAAGATTTCACCTGCAGTTTTTTACTGCTGTGATAAACCTTCAGTTCAAAAGGTGGTGCTTTTATACATTTGACCTCAAACTAATACAAACACGATTCAGAAGAGGCAATCACACTGGTCATCATATTAAAGCTAGCACTTAAAGAGCTGCAGTGGTTAAAGCAAGTCTTGTTTTCTGTAAAATGTTGTTTACTTTTTATGTAAAGTGATTTAAATAAAACGCCATCATCCAGCATTGTTTGTCTGACTTGCAGGAGTGCTGTGGCTGCTGCTCGCTTGGGCTGCAGTTCCTCAAAGCAGGCCATCGCTGTGAAGCCCACCAGCACATGGGTTTCCACTGCCGACACGTCTTTCTGAGCTGCTGTGAGGGGGAGGAGGGGAGGCACACCGTCAGAGAGAGGCCTGCTCTGGAATCCACTCCGCCTCCGAGAAAAGGTCTTCACCTAAATGATAACACACAAAAGAGAAGCTGATAAGGAGGGATGCAAGGCAGTAGGAAGTAGGGGTACAACGAGTGCTGCAGCACCTCCTGATGGATGCCAGAGGAAATGCACTCTCAAATACAGCAGTCTCTCGTTTATCGCGGGGATCTGTACCCTGAAGAACCGTGATAAGTGAAAAACTGCCAAGTAGGAATACTAGTACAAGTAGTAAGTAGTAGATTATTTTAGTACATATTTAGTATATATATATATATATATATATATATATA
>NC_056508.1:18787512-18799174 GCF_014905685.2 Nematolebias whitei | reverse complement strand
TTTCAGCTGGCAACGGCGGATGGCACGGTGGATTGTGTTCACTGACAATGCTTTCTGGAAGTATTCCTGAGCCCATTCTGTTATTTCCTTGACAGTGGCATTCCTGTTTGAGGTGCAGTGACGTTTAAGGGCCCGGAGATCACGAGCATCCAGTAGAGTTTTACGGCCTTGACCCTTACGCACAGCGATTGTTCCAGATTCTCTGAATCTTTTGATGATGTTATGCACGGTTGATGATGATAACTTAAAAGTCTTTGCTATTTTACGCTGGGTAACACCATTCTGGTATTGCTGCACTATCTTTCTGCGCAACAATGGTGGAATTGGTGATCCTCTTACCATCTTGGCTTCTGAGAGACACTGGCTCTCTGAGAAGCTCTTTTTATACCCAATCATGTTGTCAATTGACCTAATTAGTGTTAATTGGTCTTCTAGCTGTTCGTTATATGCTCAATTTCCTTTTTCCAGCCACTTATTGCTACTTGTCCCAACTTTTTTGGGATTTGTTGACACTGTGAAATTTTGAATCAACATATTTTTCCTTTAAAATGTTACATTTACTCAGATTAAACTTTTGATCTGCCATCTATGTTATATTACGAATAAAATATTGACATTTGCCATCTCCACATCATTGCATTCAGTTTTTATTCACAATTTGTTTAGTGTCCCAACTTTTTTGGAATCCGGTTTGTATATTTATATATATATATATATATATATATATATATATATATATATATATATACACATATATATATAAGGCATTTTAAACCCTTCTGACACTCTTGCAATATTCTAAACAATGTTTCTAAACTCTCAACGCTCTAAAAGAACACAGCATGTCATGATTTCAGCTCCCTGCCTCCTCTGCTCTTTGCCACCTGCAAGCGCTCTTGGCCATGTCCACTTCTTCACTGCACTCTGAACAGCTGATCATGCACAGAGAATAGCTGCTCAGCTGCAGCAGGAGGTTTATCCTGCAATAAGGGCTGCACAAAGGTGCAGGAGGTGCTAAATCATTTTAAATAATTTATTTCAAATAAAAATTCTATGCCTATCGTGCGGCTCATCCATCAGTCAGCCAATTGTGTGTCATGTCCACTCTTATTTTGAAAAAACACGATAGAGCGAGTCCGCGATAAACGAACTGCGATGTAGCGAAGGGACTACTGTACGTCCTTAAAGAGTTATTGGGGAAAACAAATGAAGAAAATTATTTAATTTGACCTGCATATATTTAACTTCCAATAATATTTAGATCTTTTGAGTTTTGTAAAGTTTTGTATTGGTTTAGAAAATTTTACAACTGCTGAAAACTCACAAAAAAAGTGAGCAGATTAGTGTCACGATTGTCATTTTTATAGATGTTATCTGTCTGAAATACGTAGTTTGAATATACAAGTCACTGCATGATAATCTTCACATGAGTACTTGGCTCGTACAAATTCACACAAACTCACAAGGAAAGATTTAAACCAATGGGGATCTATTTATTTTAAACTTTCTGTAGTGAAGGAAGACCTGGAGCAACTGGAGCAAGATACTTCCTCCACCCTGCAAAAAAAATGGTGCTCTTAATAGCCTTGTTCAGCCTTCGTACTGTAATTCTTCGAGATCTAGTGTCTGTCTGCCTGCTGGGCATCGCACACCGCTCTTTTCCAGTAAATCACCGCGCTTGTTGGAAGTTGGGTCGCACTCATTTGGTTTGGCTTCGACAGGCTAAAAGAAAACTTGGCTCACGTCTTACTGAAATATTTTTTAGGACCCATTCTGCCTTGTGGGTGATAAGGAGCATTTCTTTGGGATGATGGGTCGGATCTATTTTTCATGTCATGAATGTTTCACCCACCCCATATATTTTATGCGTTTTGCTGTTCTTTTGTAAGAAGTCGTTGAATGAATGATTGTAGGATACCTTATAAGGGGTTGTGATTCACTTTGTTTGCTCAGCTCTGCAGAACAAAGCCCATCTGAAAACTCTGAACCTTTTACAACAATCATTCCTTGTGCAGTGTCAGACAACCCGTACCCTAAAGAAGCCTTCTCCATCGGCACGGAGCGGGATGGGGAGAATGCTGTGGGGGGTCTTGTTGACGTGAAGGACATGGATGAGTGCCTGATTTATGAGGGCAACATCTGCCACCACAGATGCATCAACACGCCTGGCTCCTACCGCTGTGAGTGCTTCCCTGGGTACGTGCTGCAGGAGGACGCTTTCACTTGTGCACAAGGTAAAGTCAATCAAGCTTCCTGTGCCACTTTAAAAAAAATATACATTCTGTATCCATGTCAGAGTATTTGTCTACACAGTCGCTTTTTAATCTTTTTTTCCTGACTTGTTTGAATTCCTTCCTGTCTGCAAGACCCAACACAGCTTAATTATAATTATTCTACTTGTAAACCAACATCCCTTTCCTGGATCCTACTCGCATAGCTGCCTTCATTTTGTTCCAGACTTTAGCTTTTGTCTTTCTTGAGCCAAATAATTTTAATCAAAGAGTTTTGGAAGAGGTACAGTTAAGGGATATTTTCAAGTCCTGCGCAACGAGCCAATCAACAGTCACTTTTACCAACCCAAGCCTGTTTCAACAGGAAGCTAATGCCAAAGATGTCAGCAAATTACAGTGATGTACGGGCACCCTAATAAACCTAAATGCATGTCTGAAGGCAGTGTTCCTGCCCCGCCTCCGCTGCTTTTACAGCTTTCATCCGTAGCCACTAGCCTCACATTGTTGAATGAAAATCCAAGTATTGCACAAATCTCTAAGCAGAGGACTGCAGTAGATGACGTAGAGGTGATTACAGAGCACCTCGTTGCTTCTGGTCTGACATTATTCATGCCTGCGCAGAGCTCGTGGATGAGGAGAACAGACTGCGGGAGGATGATGGAGAGGAGACAACCTCAACGCTTGCAGCTCACTACCAGCCTGCTGCCCCACTCAACCCCTGTGAAGGTTAGATATTCAACTTAATGAGGCAATGAACAGCGCACAATGAGTAATTTCAGGTGGTGGGTGTGTTGTAGAATTTTTGTATTAAAATTCATAGAAGGATCATTTTGCTGCTCTTGTCTGGACTCCATGCCACCCCACTGTGGGCCAAACAGAAGCGCCAAAAGTCATTGCTGAAGCTGAGTTGTTGAAGATAAAAGAAGCACTTGTTCATTTTCCACACAAGGCTTCAATGTTCTCCTCTTTGGGGTGAACGCTGCCGTGTGTAAAGCAGCGGTACATTAAATGTATGTGTCTTGACTGTGCCCTAATCTTCAGGAAACAGCATCTGTGAGCAGCAGTGCACCCCGGTGGCTGGAAGGCCACAGTGCTCCTGTTCACCAGGCTTGTCCCTCGGAGCTGATGGACGCTCCTGCGAAGGTAAGGAGCTCAAACCTGATGGTAAAGCAGAAGGTATTTTGAAGTGTTCAGTCGTGACCGACGTGACGGATACACTTTGAAATTCAGTCCTCATCCCAGTTTTCTCTTCAAGCCTGAGGAGTTTGGTTCCAGCCGAGGAGGCCCTCTTGGCGGGACCGTCTGCCGCTGATTTGTCTCTTTCACTCATCAGCGCCTCCAGATTTGTGGAGCAGATATGGCTCTAATCCCCCTATGGAAGAAGTTTTCATCTTATTCCCAATCCAAGTATATACCAGAGAGATTATCTCAACAATCCATGCATTATTATGACAACCTCACCCACTCCATACCATACATGCTCATTATTTTCCACTCAGAGCTGTGGGGTTTTATCATTGGTCCACTCAGATACTAAACTGTATGTCTGGGCTGTGTCCGAGGGGGAGGGGGGGTTAATCACAACCAGTGGTCTGTCTGTGGTCACACATTATCAAACTGTTGCTGCGAGACAGAAAGAGGCTCAGTGTGGTGGCAAGTTATTTTATTGTGAGCGGTGGTCTTGTCCTTAATCTTTTTCTTGGATGGGGTTCTGACTTGTCTCTTCAATCTGTTTCCACTTGATGTTTTTCGCACATCTTGTTCACTGTCCCCCCCCCCCCCCCCCCTCCATCCTCATCTTCCCCTGCGCTCCTCACTCACACATCTGTCTTGATTCTTTCCTCCAGACATAAACGAGTGTTTGTCTCCCCGTACCTGCCAGTTTAATGAGCTCTGCGTGAATACTGCGGGGAGTTATGTCTGTCAGAGACTGATCACCTGCCCCCCTGGATACCAGATCAACGGTGACATTTGTGAAGGTAATCTGCACCTTATCATCAAATAGCATCGATGTGATCACTTCCACCCACTGTGAACAAGTTAGTAAGGGCCACAATGCAAGGAAGGTGCATCGCTCAAGAAGAATTACTAATCCCACCCCCAGAGTTAGTACTGAAAGTCTGACGTTTTAGAAACCCCTCACAATTAGTGTTCATACCATATCATACCATACCGTACCCCTTTATTTATAGACAGTGGTGGAGAAAGAACTCAAACACTGTACCTAAGTAAAAGTACAAATAAACACACAAAAATTTAATCTAATAAAAGTAGAAGTACCACATTAACATTTTTACTCAAGTAAAAGTAAGTAAGTACTTGCTTTTACAAATACTTAAAGTGTTAAAAGTAAAAGTACTTGCTGAATGCATTACCTAATTCAGTGGTCTACAATATCATTGTGTGCCTACCGTATGTATATTTTCTGTAATACATTAATAGTGTTGTTCCATTTTAATGAACAATGCTGCAGATAATACATGTTTTTATTGTGTTTACTCTGTGACACAGTTCACACTTAGACTTGTGATTCTGTGCATCAGAATTTCAGGGATGACCTGCAGAGTTAAATGTCATTAATCAAAATAAGAAAGAGGAATGAATATACCTTTGAAAGTTTTTATTTAACACAAAGCAAAACCAATGTGACATTTTAACTTCAGTAAACACATTTAAGTAAAAGTTGTCAGCCTGAAAAAAGGGGCATTAGACCTGACAAAGGAATATCTGATAAATTCAACTCCAGTTTGTCATCAACTCCAGTTAAAACATTGTTCAGTCAACCTTGTAATGGGTCAACAGTGAACAATGTTTTAACTTCCTGACATTATTTTTAAAACTTGGACCTGAGTGTCGAGTCATTTGGAGACATCTCTTGTCTCCTAACATCATGAACTGACACATTTTAATATTGCAGCAAGAATTTCTTGTTCAAGTTCAGAAGAAGTTGGTTTTCAAAGTAGACCAGTTCTTTTGGGAGAGAGAATATGTCATGCTGTACTGAATAGTCTTTCAAGTCTTTCAAGAGTCATTTAATAATCTTTCAATAGTCTTTCATATAGTCTTTCAACAAGACCATGGGTGGTGTGTATCTTCTGGCTGACTGCAGTGGAATCCATTTTGCGTGTGTTAGCGGTGCTGTGGGTGCACCCAGCTCAATGACGTATATAGTAGAATATACGTCATTGAGCCAGCTCTTCTTGAAGGTGGGTATAACGGTACCTGCCTACTTTGCAGTGATTCAATGGATCAACTCCCCTCTCACCATTAGTTACTTTCAAACTAACGAACAAATCAAAAAACTGCAACGTGGATGTAACTTGGAACGCAACACATTATAGAAATGTAGAGTAGAAGAAAAGACAGATACTTAATGTAAAATCTAGTGCAGTAAAATTTGGAAATACCCATGTTTAACTGTACTTGAGTAAAGTACAGATGCATGAAAAATGTACTTAAGTACAGTAACAAAGTACTTGTACTTTGTTACATCACACCACTATAGAGCACTTTAAACAGCAACAAGGCCAACCAAAGTGCTGTACAGCAAAACAAGCAAACAAAGCACACAGCATAAAATAAAGTAAAGTAAAATAAAAATATAGATATGAATGTAAGAAGATAATAACTAAATGGCTAACATTATAGAATACAGACAGGTTAAGAACAAATCACACTGTGTCAAAAGCCAGGGAATAAAAGTGGGTTTTTAAATGAGACTTAAAAACAGTGATAGAGGGAGCCTGCCTGACATGCAGTGGTAACTCATTCCACAGTCTTGGACCTGCAACAGAAAAGGCCCTGTCACCTCTGAACTTACGACGGTTTCCTGGAACCGAAAGAAGAATCTGACCTCACTGGCCTCACAGAGCACTGAGGGACATATGGCTGCAGCAGATCAGTGAGATAAAAGGGGGCAGAACTGTTCAGTGATTTAAAAACCTACAAAATGATTTTGGACTGAATTTGAAAATGCACTGGGAGCCAGTGAAGGAAGGCCAAAACTGGTGTAACATGCTCTCTTTTGCCTGTACTGGTTAAAAATCGGGCAGCAGCATTTTGGACCAGTTGTAGTTGTGCAATGGAGGTCTGACTGATTCCAAACAGAAGTGCATTGCAGTAATCAAGCCTGGATGATATGAAAGCATATAATACAATCTCAAAGTTATTTTTGGACGGTATGGGCTTCAGTTTAGAAAGTCGCCTCAGCTGAAAAAAAAAAACAGGACTTAACAATCATGTTTACATGACTGTTAAGTTTCATGGAAGGATCCATTGTCACTCCCAGATTAGTGACTCTTTGTTTCTCTAGCGGGACTAGCGAGGAAAGGTCGATACCGTGGTTCTTGATCGTGCCATTAGGAGGAAAAAACATGACTTCAGTCTTCTCATTAAATCTTAAGAAATTTAAAGACACCCAGTCCCTGATGTCAGCCAGACAGTCAAGAAGAGGTAGAATAGAATGTGAATGACTATGCCTTAGAGGGAAGTAAATTTGACAGTTATTGGCGAAGAAATGAAAGGGTATGTTATGTTTACGGAAAATAGCATCTAGTGGCAGCAGGTATAAAGAAAAGAGGACCGAGGATGGACACCTGCGGTACCCCCCACAGAAGAGTTGCCCATGATGAACTAAAATCCTTACTGTTAACAAAAAAGGTTCTGTCAGAGAGGTAGGCTCTAAACCATTTGAGGGCTGATGACCACCCACTGCTCCGGCCTAGAAATGAGGATCTCGTGGTCGATGGTGTCAAAAGCAGATGTAAGGTCTAACAGGTCAAAAAGTACAGAATAACCTGCATCTGTGGCTTTGAAAATGTCATTAAAAGCTTTCAATAGAGCAGTCAGTGCTGTGGAGAAATTTAAATCCAGAGTGGAACACATCTAAGATAGCATGATCCTCCAAGAAACATTTAACTGGGACTCAACTATTTTTTCCAGTAGTTTTGAGACAAATGGGAGTCTAGAGACAGGACTGAAGTTGGACATGACTGAGGGGTCAAGGTTAAGTTTTTTCAGCAGAGGTTGAACAGCAGCATGTTTAAAACTTTTTGGCACCACACACACCTGAGGATAGACTGCTATTCACAATAGAGAGAATAGAGGGACCCAGAATAGGAAAGACCTCTTTTAGATGTCGAGGGGGAACAATATCAAAGGGGGAATCAGATGGTTCATGCCATTTTATGAGCCAGTACACATACAGTACAAAGGAACAATGAACTATATTTTTAAACAAAAAATAAATAAATAATGGTGGGATACACATAATCTGCCTGTGTGTGTATTTCTGTCTGCCTGATAGCAAAATATCTCATTAACTTGTGCATGAATTTTAATGAAACCCTTGTAAAGTACTTAACGGATATGCATCTTTTTCTTCTTCTTCTTTTGGCTTTTCCCTCTTCAGGGTTTCCACAGCGAGTCATCCTCCTCCATCTCAGTCTGTCCTCTGCATCCTCTGTCCTCACTCCAACTACCTCCATGTCCTCTCTAACATTCATTCAACCTTTATTTATACAGGTTAATCCCACTGAGCCTCAGGGACTCGTTTACAAGAGAGACCTGAATGGTCTCTAATAGCCTCCATGTATCTCCTCTTTGTCTTTTTCCTGGCAGCTGCATTTCTAACATCCTTCTACCAATATACCCACTGTCCCTCCTCTGGACATGTCCAAACCATCTCAGTCTGGTCTCTCTAACTTTATCTCCCAGTTGTTCAACCTGTGCTGGACCTCTGATGATCTCAGTCCTAATCTTATCCATCCTTGTCACTCCTAAGGAGAACCTCAACATCTTCATTTCTGCTACTTCTACTTCTTTCTCCTGTCTTTTTATCAATGCCACTGTCTCCAGACCATACGAAATACTTTGTCTACAACTGTTTAATTTAGTCACCAACCTGATTCAAGATGACCGCCACAGCTAAGCAAACTTAGCAAACATAAAAATGACAGTAACAGTCAATTTTACAGACACTGAGGTGGAATTTGATGTGGTTGTAGCTCATAGTCATCCCAAATTTAAACTCCAAGGGCTAACATATTGTGGGTAACATCATTTGTAAAATTTGACCAAAATGACTCCACTCCATCTCTTCTCAGCATAAAATGATATTAATTTAAAACTCTGGCATGAACAAAGGTGGGTAGTTTGCATTCCTTCAATTAATGCTAAACTTTTCTCTTTTTTCAACCTTTAGAACAGGGGTGTCTAAACTTTTTCATATGTAGATCAAAATTGACAAATTGAAAGTTCTTTCAGGCTACAAATTTGAATTTATGATTTTTTTAAAAAAAGCATACCTATTTTTGTGGAAAAAATAAAATAAAAATCCAACAACAATGCAAGCAATATTTTGGAGAGAAAAAAAACAAACGTATAGTAATTTAGGTGGAAAAGGATTTCTAAATTGTTGGTAGATCCAAAACATAAAAAATCCTCGTAGACATTAACCTTTTTTTTTTCTTCTTCTTTTTTCTTAAGCAGTTAATTCCTTTGTTTCATTGGGTTTTTGATGATTAAGTTAAACTTGGTGCCAAGTCAAGGATTCCTGATATTTTTGTTTTCACTATGAAGATGTTCGAGCCTAAGTGGCTGTTTGTTTAAAGTTAATATAATTTTTTTTTAAATAAGGGGCAGATATTAAGAATTTTTTCCTCTTTCTGCACCCTTTTCATTCAATGTTTTTTTTTCCTTGTTGATGAATTTGTTTTGCTTATTTTGTTTCTTTTAAATGAATGAATAAATTAAATAAATAAATAAATCTGCATCAAAATCTTAAGCCTGTGGGCCAAAATTATTCCATTCTTAAATTGCCGTTGTAGGCCACTCAAAACCACTCCAAGGGCCGCAAATGGCCCGCGGGCCACACTTTGGACACCACTGCTCCTCCAGGAACTGGATGATGTGTCATTAAAGATGGTGCTCTGGGCTGTAACAGTAAACTTCTCCATCCATCTCATTATTTCCAGGCCCGGTGAACTGGCTCTGTTCAGACAGAACTGCAGCCACTTTCAGGATGAAGGGCGTCCATGACGAGCGGCTTTCAGACGCTCTGCTGAACCTGTATAAATTGTTCAGCTTTTATCAAGTGATTCACACTCACATCATCAAAAATAGTGTTTCAAATGACACTCCTTCGCCTCTCTAACCCTGAGAATGCACTATGTGTGATTTAAAAACAAAACCTCTTTTTTTTTTTCCAGCCACAGAAGTGTTCACGTTTCCTTTCTCTCAAAAGAGCTCTGACCTAGAAAAGACAAAAGTGTTTCTGCATCTTCTTTCCACGTACTGTAGCAAGTCTGTTATTTTATATACAAAAACTGTCAAGACTTCTAACAGTGTGAATGTTTACATCTCTATTATGCACATTTACTGGGAAAGAAATCTCATTTCTACTTCCTTCTTCTTCTCGTTTTGTCTTCACCTCTCAGACTCACTCAACAGTCTGCAGCTCACTTTGTGTCAGGAGTGAGATGCTACGCCGCCCATTAGTGAACTTACAGTACGCCTGTCAAAGCTGCTGTAGGACCCTTCATAGCGTTGATGGTGGCAAAAGCTCTGCAGATAATAAATAATAAAGTGATATGTGTTGTCATCATTGTTCCCATACAATGATAGTTCTCTGCATTTAACCCATCACACATGAGATACACCCAGGTGGAGCAGTGGGCAGCTATGTAAGCGCCTGGGGAACAATTAGGCATTAGGTGTCTTGCTCAAGGACACGACATGTGGGCATGTCAGGGAGTTGAACCTGCGATGTGTTTTGGATTTAAAAAGGAATGGTGCATTAGTCACATACCAGCTCATAGACTGCATATTTTCAGATCTCCACGTTGTGTTTGTGCTGTAGTAACAGATGCAGAGGATTGATTGAGAAAAAGTGAATCTTTTACAGAACAGGTGGAGGGAAAACTCTCGGGGAGTGTACGGCATTGATCGCCGACACTCCGAGCTGTAAGATCGATCCTTTGTGAATACGGTTGTGTTGACTCATTAGCCGTACGCGTCTAATTGAAATATTAAGCTGTTGTTCAGGCTGTTTGGTTGTATTAAAATTGATTAGTAAAGGTGTTGTGAAACAAGCTGTCTGCCGCTTCACCACAGTGCCATCAAGTGGAGAAAGAGGTGCTTTCTACACATTGTAAGGATTTATTCACTCTTTCATCCTGCAGATATCAACGAGTGTGTACAGGGACTCCATAACTGTGAGGCTGGGCTCGAGTGTGTGAACACAGAGGGGTCGTTCAGGTGCAACCCCAAACCCTCCTGCCCCGCCGGCTTCACACAGGACACACACGGCAACTGTGTGGGTAAGACGAACACAAACATGCACGCACATCTTATCTTTAATTTCTGTTAAATGATGTATAAAACAAAGCAAAGAAAGCATATCTCCGCAAGGATTTACTCTTGAACAAGTTCAACAGGAAAGGTGTGTGTATACAAAGTACTTAATGAATATAATATAAACTTGAGTCTTTTTTTTTGCCTCAAAAGACTTCTTATGGTTTGATTTATGGTAGTCTATCTCTTTATTTCACAACTTTAAAAAGTATTAATGGTCAAAATCACTAATAATTAATTAAAAGCCTTGCATTTCTTAAAAGAAAACCTGTTGCCCGCCACCTTTCCTGCCAGAGTTTAAAACTAAACTTCTTATTTTGGTAAATGGTGAAGTTGTTGTTTTGTCACACCTTGAACAGAACGTTAAACTCATTCTAATGCAAACATGCAGCATCTCACATGGGCTGTTAGCACCGGTTGTATAGTCGTGAATCACTGTCAGCAACTACAGTACCACACAAAACTTTAGATCAATATCTGTAAAACTGACAGAGCGAGAGAGACATCATTATTATTAATATTTGGCAGCCATCTTGAATCAAGTTGACTCCAACAGGTAATCATTCGTAGACAAAACATCCCTTATTACTTTCTGCAAGTTTCATTAAATTTGATCCATTGTGTTGAGATATTTTGCTTACACAAACAAGCGCGCACACACAATGCTTCTCCGTGTCTGCTCATATCCAGCAGTCACTGTGGAAGAGGCGGGGGACACCCTGGACAGGTCTCAGGTCCATCACAGGGACACATAGACACAAACGAGACAAACAACCATTCACTCTCTCACTCACACCTAGAGACAATTTAGAGTTACCAATCAGTCTAACATGCATGTTTTTGGTCTGTGGGAGGAAACTGGAGTACCGTATTTTCCGGCGTATAAGTCGCATCAGTCAAAAAAAACATCATGAAGAGAAAAAAACATATATAAGTCGCTTCGACGTATAAGTCGCATTTATTATGTGTCACCACTGACCCGTCGTGTTTAGTTAATGGTGAAAACAGCTTTACTTAACCTGGGCAGTGCGGCGCCATCCATCCATCCATCCATCCATCCATCCATCCATCCATCCATC
>NC_056508.1:18781622-18787502 GCF_014905685.2 Nematolebias whitei | reverse complement strand
ATGCCATCCATCCATCCATCCATCCATCCATCCATCCATCCATCCATTCATCCATTGCAGCCAGAGCCGCCAGCTCTCCAGCGTTCCTTTGCCTGCACCAGCTGAGTGAAGTGAGCGTGCACGGGAGGACTCACTGTTGCAGTTATTAGAAATTTAAAGCGTCAGTCAAACATTGTGTTATGAATCTGGAGAAAAAAATGAATATAAGTCGCTTCGGCATATAAGTTGCAGGACTGACAAATCTATGCAAAAAAACCCTGTGACTTATACGCTGGAAAATACGGTACCTGGAGAAAACGCACGCAGCACGGAGAGAACATGCAAACTCCACCCAGAAAGGCCGGGGTCAACCTACGAACGTCTTGCTGCGAGGCGATAGCTCTAACCACTGACCGCTGTCTATAACTAAAACATTTTAAAGTATATATGTCTTATGTACAAAACAAAGTATCTGTTTTTGTGCATGAGTTCATTCAGGTTTGCATTCAGTTATGAAATTCTCTCCAGATTTAATTGCGCCACAGAGACTGAAGAAATAAATAGATGACGTGATTGTTGTGATGAATTCAAATCCTTTTACAAGGACCATTTAGAGGTTCCGTTTGTTGTTTCCAAACACATAATTTTCAGATAATTTAAGTATTTCCTCTTGCTCCGATGAATCAGTGTTTGCCGAGATGCCCGTTCGGATGAATCAGCACGGCTGCAGCGGCGGAGGAGTTAAAATGCCACACAGGCAGGAGATCAGAGCCGTCACTTTTAAGGGTTGCAAAAAGGTGGATAAAAGCCAATCGTCTGTCCTCCTCCAGCACAAACCGATGCTGTGGAATTAGCCCCCAGGGGCAGGAACTGGGGCGTGTTGAGGCAGCGGACGCCACTGTAAAAGGGAGTGCAGGAGAAATGACAAAATGGAGAAAGTGTCAGACTCCCAGAACAAAGTTATCCAGCTGTGTGATGTGTGTTTGCTTTGATATCACGGCTCCAGAGAGGATAAAGAGATGCCCGCTGGTCTCTCCTGCCTGTAGGGATCTCCTCCTCTCCTGCCTTTCTTCACCTTTATCTCTCTGCCTCTGTGCGTCTCTTAATTCCAGACATTGATGAGTGTGGTGCTTTGACCCCGCCGTGCAGTTCAGGGTTTACCTGCATCAACACGGTGGGATCGTACATGTGCAACAGGAAGATAATATGCAGCCGGGGTTATCATGCCAGTCCTGATGGGTCCAGATGTATTGGTGAGACTCGTCCCTACATGAGTAATCACATTTTAAATGCAGATGTAAAGTCGATCTGCGGGCAAAAGAAGATGGATTTGTGCTTCAATGTATCAATTACACATTTTGACTGAGGCTGCACAAATACAGTAAATGCTGTTTACCAAAATAAGAGCAGCACTTTTGTCGTTTTCTGAAAGAACACTGGTTGTTTTGGTCTAATAATAACAAGAACGTTTTACAAATAAAATAAAAGCATCGGATGCTGCAACCTCTGGGACGTTGAGTAAAATGTGAATAAAAACAGAATGTAATGATTTGCGAATCACACAAACCCATATTTTATTCATAATGGAACACAGTAAACAAATCAAATGTTTAATATTTTGAAATTATTCCACTATTTTTACATGCTGGGTTTTTTGCAGACTGGTGGACCTCTGCCCATCTTTACTTCTGAGAGATACAGCCTCTCTATAATGCTACGATGCTCTTGTTATACCCGGTGCTTTTGACAAATAACCTTAGTTTGCTCCAGCTGTTTTCCTTTTTGTACCACTTACTTCACATCTTACTTCACATCATTGTGGGGGAGTGGTGGCGCAGAGGTTAGAAGATGGGCTTGTGATCAGAAAGTCACAGGCTCACCTCCCGGTACCGTCAACATCAAAATATGGGTGGAAAAGGTGAAACACCCACACCTCCCTCCACCCTCATTCACCCCACTCTGGGCCCCTGAGCAAGGCCCTAAACCCCCACCATCTGCTCCCTAAACAGGTCTCTCTTGAAAATGAGTTCTCGTGGCTCAGTGAGACTGCCTGGATAAATAAAGGGTAAATGAAAAAATAAAATCAGACATTTGTTTTTGTCAGGTTTTCTTATTATTAGATAGAAACAACCAAAGTTCTCAGAGAAGATGGCAACCTTGCTGCTGGGAGCTTGACGTCTGCAGCATCACATCACAGATTTTACGTGCCTCTTGCAGATGTGAATGAATGTGAGAATGGCCTGCATCAATGTGGAGAGGGTCAGCTGTGCCAGAATCTGCCTGGTTCCTATCGCTGTGAGTGCCAGACAGGCTACCAGTTTGACTCACTGAGGAGGACGTGTGTAGGTACGATGGACATTTTTTCCCTTTACGATGATGCATTACCATACAACCCCCTGTTTGTTTGGTGTCCCCCACTCTGTACCTCCTGATTATTATTCTGTAGCAGAGAAAGCTGCTGTTGTTTCCCAGCTTCAGCTCCTGTCTCCTGCAGCAGCCAATGAACTGCTGATCACGTCACATTACCCTGCTGCTCCCTGTGCACGTGATTCGCAGAGTCGTACCGTGGCTCTCATAATAAAACACTCAACTCGAGTGTTTAGACTATCAGCAGACAGATGGTCCCCCTGCATCACATTTCGATTGGCACATGCATACACACACACGCATGCACAGACATGCACATCTGTGCAGGACACCAAAAATGCACATGCTCTGTTGCACACATGGGAGTAAACACGCAAGCATACCTCATAATACCTCTTTTCAAGGTACTGTATTATAATGATGATGATGATGATGATGACAATGATGCTTCTCAGATGTAAATGAGTGCTGGCGCTTCTCCGGCCGTCTGTGCGCCCAGACTTGCGAGAACACCCCGGGCTCCTACCACTGCTCCTGCACCTCTGGTTTCCGCTTATCTGCTGATGGCAAGAGCTGCGAAGGTGTGTTTGTGTTAATGTCAGTCCGCATGGCCATGGGTGCGTGTTGATGCACGTTTTATTTTTGCCAACTTGTGTGCGGAAAATATGCATGTGTGAGTGTAAAATAGTACATCTTTGTCTGTCAGCATTCATACAACTAGAGAAATAGCATTTTCTGTAAGTATCGTGTGACTACTGGGGGCTAAATGACTTCACTAAAATTGTCAAAAAAAAATGAGAAAAGCTAAAACTAAAAGCAATTAAACCCTAGCTAGAACCCCAAACCAACAGAATAGTAGCTAATAGCTACATAACAGTAGCTAAAAGCCAAAAGAACCAGAGTTTTCTAAAACCTAGAAGCAGCAGAACAGAGACTTCAAGCTAAACATGGCAAAACAGCTGCTAAAAACTCAAAGAAGCACAAGAAAACAAAATGGAGCGACTAAGCTGAAGTAGATTTCAGAGGGCAATACTTGTGAAGGAACTGAAGAGATCTTATTATACCTTTATGGGGATTTTTTGAAAATAATGTATTAAAGTATAAAATGTACAACAAAAAAAAAAAATTCCTGGCACACTATTGCTGAGTGAGCTCAATGGTTTGATATGTCATGGTTCAAGGAGTACAAAGTATGCAAACATCTAACTACGGTACTAAAACCATATTGAAGAAACTATAAACAGGAAAACAATAATGTGAAAGCTGACTCAGAATTCGTACAACAAACGTGCTAACAATCTCACAACGTTCTGTTTATATGTTGAGATTAACACAGTAATGTGCTCTAATCATATCCAGATGTGAACGAGTGTCTGAACAGCCCATGCAGCCAGGAGTGTGCCAACATCTACGGTTCCTACCAGTGCTACTGCAGAAAGGGTTACTATCTCAGAGAAGACGGGCTCACATGTGAAGGTGGGGCCTCCTTGATCACGCACCTCAAGTAGAAGATTAATAACAAACTCATACACCCATTTTAGAAACATTTCTCTTTCTTGTCATGCAGACATTGATGAATGCGCACAGAGCATCGGCCATCTGTGCACCTACAAGTGTGTGAATGTTCCCGGCAGCTACCAGTGTGCCTGCCCTGAATACGGATACACCATGTCACCCAACGGACGGTCCTGCCGAGGTGAGCGAGTGATCCCACCGAACATGAATACAGATGAAGCTGCTTCAGTGCCTCATCGAGCTCTGCTCCGAGAATGATTTTAAAAATTGCTCCCAGAGTTGGCTGTATTGGTCTAGCTCTATGGGGTGCCGTTTGTAAAGTTAAACATTCAAAATTAACATCAATATTTTGGTTTATTTAGCCTTTAATAAGAACAAAAAATAGTTTTTTTTTTTCAAAGTCATATTTTCACCATGTTATTCATACATTTATAAATCTCATAGTTCCAAACTAAATATTTAGTTTACAAACTAAATACATAACTTGCAAGTTAAATAATTAGTTAGTAAACTAAATATTCAGGTGTGAATTAAATATTTAATTTCCAAGCTAAATATTTATTTTCAAAACTAAACATTTCATTTCCAAACTAAATATTTATTGTCCAAGCTAAATATTTAATTTCCAAACTAAACATTTAATTTCTAATCTAAACTTTTCATTCCTAAACTAAATATTTAATTTTCCAACTAAAATTAAAGTTAGTAAATTAAATTTTTATTTTGGAAATTAAATGTTTAACTTAGAGATTAAATGTTTAGTTTTGAAAATAAATGTTTAGCATGTAAATTAAATATTTAATTTACACCTAAATATTTAGTTTACTAACTAAATACATAACTTGCAAGTTAAATATTTAGCTTTTAAATTAAGTATTTAGTTAGGAACTATGACATTTATAAATGTATGAATAACATGGTGAAAATATGACTTAGAAAAAAACAACTACTTTTATTTTTTTTAAACCAAAATATTGACGTTAATTTTTGACTGTGTAGAAATGGCACCCCATACGGATCACCGCGGTGCAAAGATTTACACATGCTGTAAAAGTTTATATCCCTAAAATCTCGTCTTGCCAATTTGAAATTTCTCATGGGAAACATTTTTGTCCTCTAACCTACAATCCAGTCCCTAACACCAGGTTGTGGTACTTTGTATGTTTTAGATATTGATGAGTGTGCTACAGGAGCCTATAACTGCTCTCTCACCGAGACCTGCTACAACATCCAAGGAGGGTACCGCTGCCTTTCTCTGAGCTGTCCCCCGAACTACCGCAAAGTGTCGGACACGTAAGTTTTATCATCGATATTCATCAAGATATATTGTTAAGCCTGGAAAAGGGTGACACAGAGGTTTTTGTGATTTTAACACAGTGCTGGGAAATGGCTTAAAAATTGTTTTCCTTCTTCTCCTACAATACTAAGTTATAGTGCAAAAAACGTTGGTTATGTACTGTAACCCCAGATTTTATGAGTATAGGCACAGCCCCTTAAGGCTATCACTAGTGGGTTTATCCCCTTCGCGTGCAGCACAGCACTGAAAAAAACTTTAGTCCACGTCCACCTGCTGTGTGGGCCTCACCCCATGTCCATATAAATTACGGTGAGACCGGGTAATCGGCTCCCATTTTTTCTTCAGCTAACCAGCACTGTAATTTTGAGAAGAGAGAAGATGTCCAGCACCAGCACCATCCGTCTGTGCCCGTCCTGCCAGACCGGCTACATTATGAGCTTTGACTGGCACGACATTTGCGAAGGATGCCTGGGTCCCTGCCACGCTGATCTCGCCTCCTCCAGCCGTCCCTGTGACCTCCTCCCTCCCGAGGAGAAGCAGAGATGAGCAGCCTTGTTCAAGGCTAACATCGAGGAGTGTTTTTTCCGTGGCAGGTGATTGTTCGCTGGACGACGCCATCACCTTTTTTGACGCTGAGTAACGGAGCAAATAGGATGATTCCTCCAGAACAGGCAATGTCAGCAGCAGCCCCGCTGCTCATTCCCTCCTGGAGCCCCCCCCCC
>NC_056508.1:18725050-18781222 GCF_014905685.2 Nematolebias whitei | reverse complement strand
CCTCTTGGAGCTGCCCGGCATAATCCAGGAGGCGGCTGACACAAAGGGACTTTTCGTCCCTCTCCTCCCCTCGCCCAGATCGGATGATCTAACGGGAAGGTTTGGCTCCACCCCGGCTCGCAGACCTAACGCAGCTTTCGCCCCAAAAAACATCACAAGTTCATTTAACTCGAGAATGATAACCTTGAATGGGTTTTATCCTCCTCCTCACAAATCAGAGGAGGAAGCATCATATAACCTCCTCTGTCCCATGCACGCGCTTGCATGCTACATAGCACGCACAGCCCCACTGCGCCACCCTCAGCGTCTGTTTGTGAATTACAGGGCCAGCTCCACAGGTCGCCCTTTATCCACTCTGCGCCTCTCATACTGGCTGTGTGAGGCTATTTCTGAAGCTTACAGATCATCAGGGCTGGATCCTCTGGAGAATCTCAGAGCTCATTCCACCAGAGGGATTTCATCCTCTACAGCTTTGCATGGAGGGATGACAGTGGAGGACATTTGTAAGGCGGCCACTTGGTCATCGCCTTTTTCATTTAATCGTTTTTATCTACGTGATGTTTCTGCCTTCTCCATGACTCATTCTGTTCTCAGGGTTCTAACAGAATGATTTTTACTTGTTTCATTGAGCTTCTTTTTAAGCTCACATCTGACTGCATGCAATTACAGTGGGAGACATTTATTATCAGTCACAAGTTCATGACTGCTGTTTTTATTGTTACTAATCAGTTCATGACTGCTGTTACCAATCAGTTCATTTTGTTACTAATCAGTTCATATTGAAGAGCTGTTGACCTGCTCTGTTCATCTTTACACTGTTACAATTCGTAACCTCTGTTGTTTCCATTCTCAGCAGCAGGACTGCGTTTCAGCCTTCCTTTTTCCCCATCGGAGACCTTTTTCTCCAGGGCGCTCCTGTGCATGGAGCGCGTAATTACGCAGCGCGTAATTACGCACCCAGAAGGTTGAGTTATAAAATGTTTTTGGTACAAGCGGGTGCTTCATATTGTGTCTGAATGGACCCAGTGAGGCATAGACTACATCCTGCTTCGCCTTTAACCCACTAGCGATAGCCTTAAAGGGCGAAGCCTATAAGAAATAGAACGTTGGTTATGTTCTGTAACCCCAGATTCTGAGTATAGGCGCAGCCCTTTAAGCTCTGGGCCTCACTGGTTCCTAAATGGCTGAAGAAAAAAGCTATTTGGGAGCCGATTACCCGGTCTCACCGTAATTTATACGGACGGGGATGAGGCCCACATAGCAGGTGGGCATGGACTCAAGTTTTTTTTTCAGTACTGCGCTGCGCACGAAGGGGATAAACCCACTAGCGATAGCCTTAAAGGGCGAAGCTTATACAATATAGAACTGAAATCATTCCCTGATTTATATGTATATTTTGCTTCCAAGGAGCCAAAATAAAAAAAATAAAATAAAAAAAACCCACTCCTGATTAATGGTTTGTGGACTTTCTGAAGGCCTTTGAAATGTTTTCTTTGGACATTATACCTAAAAAAAAGTTTTGTAAGCTCAATCATCCAAGTAGATAAAAACATCCCTCCATCCATTATCTTTCTTTACCCGCTTCTTCCTTTTTGGGTTGCGGTGGTCACTGGTGCCCATGTCCAGCAGTCACTGTGCGAGAGACACGGGACACCCTGGACAGGTCGCAAGTCCATCACACATAGAGACAAATGAGACTAACAACTCTCACTCACACCTAGGGACAATTTTTTTCAACCTTGATTTAGACAGGGTAATCCCATTGAGCCTCAGGGACTTAATTACGAGAGAGACTTGATTTCTTCAACAAAGAATGATGACAACAGTGAGTAACAACAACAACAACAGACAGTCATAAAAGAGGCATACAATTTTTATTTTGTTTTTTACAAATTAAAATAAAATGACAACCATAAGGACAGTCAAAAGGAAAAAGTAGTGAAAAAAACAACTAGATTATAAGGCGGTGTAGAAAACTAAAAACAGGAACATGTCTTCATTGGTTCCTGCCAGGAGTCCAACAGATTCTTAAAGCCACCTAGAGAGGTCAAGGTCGAGCGAGAGCTTCAGATCTTTTTGTAAGATGTTCCAGGAAACAGGAGCAGAGTAGGAAAAGGCCCTGTTGCCTAGTTCAGTCCGCACTGAGGGGACACTGCATGTAATAACGTCCTGAGAGCGTACGCTGTCGCTGCACTCATGCAGATACATGTAGGAGGAGATGTATGAAGGCAACAGACCAAAAAGTGATTTAAAGATGAAAATGTACCAGTGAGAGAGTGTGCGTGAAGATAACGATGTCCGGTTAACCAGTGAATACTGGGTGCAGTGATGGGTACGATAATCACAGCCAGTTATGAATCTTAGTGCACCGTGATAGACAGCGTCCAACATCTGTAGGGTGCTTGTAGGAGCATTCATGTAAATAATTTCACCGTAATCAATGGAGGAAAGGAAAGTAGCAGTTACCAGGTGTTTCCTAGCATTCAGAGTTAGACAGGATCTGTTTCTGAAAAAGAAACCCAGTTTAACTTTCAGTTTCCATCCATCCATTATCTTTACCGCTTCTTCCATTTTGGGTCACGGGGGTTGCCGGTGCCCATGTCCAGCAATCACTGTGCGAGGGGTGGGGTACACCCTGGACGGGTCGCAAGTCCATCACAGGGACACATAGAGACAAACGAGACAAACAACCATTCACTCTCTCACTCACACCTAGGGACAATTTAGAGTTACCAATCAGCCTAACATGCATGTTTTTAGTCTGTGGGAGGAAACCGGAGTACCCGGAGAAAACCCACGCACGCACGGAGATAACATGTAAACTCCACCCAGAAGGCCCCTGGACCGGGGTTTGAACCAAGGACCTGCTCACTGAGAGGCAGCAGCTCTACCAGTTGCTCCACCGTGCTGCACTTTCAGTTTCTTTACTAGGTTTTCCACGTGAAGCTTAAAAGAGAGATGCGAGTTGACCAAGATACCCAAATATTTATAGGAATCGACAAACTCAATAGGGACATCATTTCAGATTAAAATCGGAGGAAGAACTACTGGGACTGACTTCCTGTTTAACAAAAACATCCCTTTGGTTTTATCGGCATTTAGGGCAAGTTTGAGATGGAACAAATCTGGCTGGATGATGTCAAAGACGGATTGCAAAATCTAGAAAACCTTAGCAACAGTTTTAGCTCGACAATAAACAACTGTGTCATCAGCATAGAAATGTAAGGATGCATCAGGTATGCTCTGACCTACTTTACTTATGTAGATTGTAAAGAGGGTGGGTCCTAAGACTGAGCCTTGTGGTACACCATTGTTGACTGTTAAATAACTGGAGGAAGTACCATTATGTTGAACACGTTGCCTCCGATCTGAAAGATAGTTAGAGAACCAACCAATGGTGTGATCTGAGAAATAGCTTTCTGAGAGCTTATGACACAAGATGTTATGATCCACAGTGTCAAAAGCTTTAGACAGGTCTAAGAAAAGTGCAGCACAATAATCTTTGGCATCCAATGCTTCAACGATGTCACTAAAAACCTTCAGTGAAGCAGACGTTTTAGAGTTACCAATCAGCCTAACGTGCATGTTTTTGGTCTGTGGGAGGAAACTGGAGTACCCAGAGAAAACCCACACATGCACGGAGAGAACATGCAAACTCTACCAGTCCCCAGACTGAGATTTGAACCGGGGTAACCTGCTTGCTGAGATGCAGCAGCTCTGCCAGTTGTGCCACCGTGCTGCCTTAGATAAAACAATACAGGTTAAATCATGCCATCTGGACCAGTTTCTTTTAGGGAGAAGCGTTTTGTCTTTCATCCGAAAGACTTCATCAGTCTGAGGTCTGCCAACCAGATCTGTCCCATAAATAGCCCTCAGTGATGTGTTTCAAGCCAGCCTCCCCTTGAATTCCCAGAAACTGGTTTGAACAAAAAGGGACCATCCATCCAAAACAATCAATCATTATATACAACAATCAAATGTTTTAGACCAGAAGTCCAACTTGCTACTCACAGAAACAGACTGAGGACAACCAAGGACAAAATGGTTCGGAAAAAGGCCTAAGCTCAATCACCCAGGTCGATAAAACTGCTTGTTCCTGACCATTTTCAAATAAATGTTTTTTGTTTGCTTGTTAAGCCACTTAAATTTCACCCATCTGTCATGCAGGCATACGAAGGCTCCTAAGCTCTTGAAATGAATCAGTGTTGAGTTGACACACAACAGACAATTGACCCAAAAATACATTTTAAATTACATCTTTAGGTATTTTGTTATCTGCAGCTTTTTATAAAGAAATATTTTTTCCCTATTTTTGTTGCATCTATGAAAAATGTCAAAGATTACATGGCTTGACTTAGTATCTGAAAATGTGGCGTGCATGCAGCGGTCAGGTTTAGTTTCAGATCCTTGTTGAATTTACTCCCTGTCTCATAATGATGGGACTTTTGGGTATTTTTCATCTGCTGTACATGGTATCTTTATAATCATGACACTAATTTTTCTCCTTCACTTGTTCATGTTCCTATTTTTTTTCTTAAACATACATATTCTGTCATGTTCAGGACTGGACACAAAATAAGTGGAAAATCTACCAAATTCCAAAAAGAATGTTTTAAAGGCCTTCAGAAAGTCTGGAGAGCGATGGATCCAGACCGTTTTAGAGGATTTTAGTTCACCATTTAAAAAACAAACAAAAAAACAATTCTTTCTGCACCATTTAGGCTTGTTCACTTGTTCAAATATTTTACAAGTACAGTAAATGTCAGCTTTTGCCGTTTTTGCTTGTAGGCGTTGTGAGCGTGTCAGCTGTCCGAACCACCTGGACTGTCAGAACTCTCCGGTGAGGATCACCTACTACTACCTCAGCTTCCAGTCCAACATCGTCATCCCCGCTCAGATATTCCGCATCGGACCGTCTCCCGCCTACTCCGGAGACAACGTTATTGTGACCATCATTCAGGGCAACGAGGAAGCCTACTTCGGCACCCGGAAACTGAACGCCTACACGGGCGCGGTGTACCTGCAGCGACAGGTTCAAGGTCCACGGGATTTTCTGGTCACTGTGGAAATGAAGTTATGGAGGCAGGGGAAGTTTACCACTTTCCAAGCCAAGATCTACGTCTTCATCACAGCAAACTCACTGTAACAGCTGTTAAACGTAACTTTTTAAAACTCCTTTTAACAACAACACTCTATGTTTAAACACGATTCTGCTTTCAGTAAGAAATTTAAATATTGTGTTTTTCTGTAAAGATTAAAAAGTTCAATATTCAGAGTAAGCAGGCCGATCTATATCACCATTTGTCCCTTTGACTAAATAAAAGTTTTGTTTTGTAACAAGTTGTTGAAGCACATTATATAATTTATCCAGCATTCATCGAAGGAATGCATATCGCCCGCCACCTTGCACGCCAATTTCTTTAAACAAAGATCTTGCATGACCTGTTAGTTTTCAAAGTGTGTGAGGTAGATAACGCTCAGCTACTACCACACTGACATTTAGCCCAGTTTCTGAGAAATTAACTGAGTTATGGACAATTTGTGTTTACTAAAGTTGATTAGCTGTGGCAGCCATCATCAACTGCATTGACTCCACAAATTATTCAGTTGTAAATTAACACAGAAAGATTATTTTCGGCGGATTTCATTAAAATCCATCCTGTGGTTCATGAGATATTTTGCTAACAGATAAACAGGACTGACTTTAGCATTAATAGCCAAAATTTAAACAAAGATGTAATTCAATCTGTTTGTATTTGGGGTATACATCAGGGATGACTCTCAGCTACGACCGCACCAGGTTTTATCACAATTTCTATTAAATTAACTGAAATATCACCATTTATCTTTCTAATAAACTGTATTAACTGTGGCGGCCATGTTGAATTTACACCAAAAGTTAATTAATCATAAACTTCCATGCGTGGATAAGGATATTATAATCAATCCAGCAGTTCATGAGATATTTTGCTAACAAACTTCCACATGCAGATAATTACTCTGCCGTTCATGATGGCAGGTAATAAATAATTTGGTTATAGGTTTGTAATGTTTACATTTGTTGCAGATGGTGCCAAAAATTTGACATATTTGATAAACACTAGTTTTAGATGAAAGATAAGTTGACATATCAGATTTTTTCTTTACTTTTTCTCAGATTTGTAGAATCGTTTTCTTACCACAGAAAAGCATCAACCTTCATTATAACCTGCACTGCTGTTTCTGTTTTGTGTTATTTAGATGTTGTTGTTTTTTTCCAGAATAATTTAATGTTACTGTTTGTGTGATGTGATGTTTTAAACTCATGTAATGAAACATATTAATGGATGTATTATATTTCTACTCTGGTTTCATTTTGCAATAAAGTATTTTTTTGTAGAGTTTTTAAAGAAGAATGATGGACTTTGTCAAGGTGTGTGTTTCTGATAGTGTTTATCTGTTTTATCTGTGATTTGCCACCATAATATATTAATTTAACACACCAAATTAGATTATTAAACTGCATACTGTAATTCTTTGCCGAAAGTGGTGCATTAAACTCTAAATAATCTGGCTTTTGGCGTAGCTGTTCACGCCCTGCAGGAGAACTCAACGTGATAATCATTTATCTTCAGACCCCTGTCGATTTACACACAAAGATCTAGAGATTGACATGCAGCAGTGGTACATTCAGTACACACTGTAAAATATGAATTGTGGATTGCAACAATTCGAAGGGCTGAAAGTGTTGCACCTCCATCTACAGGATGAATAAAGCACTACACGAGAAACCCCTCAATCTAAGTTGCAATAATCAGAAAGGGTATGTTTGTGTCTGTGACAAGAGAATAAATGAATTTTGCACATATGAACAGAACCCCGCTCCAGGTTTCTGTTCATCCACATGACCTGTAAGGTCAAAGGTCATCATAGCAAATCAAAGTCATTTCTGTGATCTCTGCACTAGAGCTCATCTTTTGCAATTTTCTTGGACAGCTGGTTAACCTGAAGAACAGAGAGGAAACATTCAGTACAGCCTTCACAGGCTTCAGGTTTAAGACCTTCCTCTCGACATAACTCACAATAATAGCTTCCTTTTAGTGACTGAGGTGCCACTCTTGGTATGTGCGGAGAGTCACAGGGCCCAGCATGGTGATGGATGTCTCTGTTCTCTAATTAGCTTCATCTGCAGCTTAAGATTAGGTGGTTTTGTGTTTCAGCGACGGTGAATCAGGGAAGATACACACATCTATACAGGATTTATGAACCCTGACAGGAAGCCTCGTCTTGGACCGAGAAGGTAAAATGAAGGGGCGGGTACAGAAGAGACAGGTATAGACTTTTGAAATCAAAGATAAACTACAGTGTGATAAACTGTGCTTGGTGACTTGTTTACAAAACAATCTACTGATAGTGATGAGTATAACTTATTATTTTTAGAGCAGTTTAACTCCACTTCAGAATTACTGTACATTAACTTCACATCGGGTAGCAATAAATGGCGTTGAAGAGCACAAGGAGAGAACTGGGTCAGGAGACAGAGGGAGAAGAGAAAAGTCAAGAATGCAGGACTGTGGGTTGCAACTCTAAATGTAGGGAGAATGACAGGCAAAGCTGGCTGACATGATGCAGAGAAGGAATGTAGATGTTTTATGTGTCCAAGAGACCAAGTGGAAGGGCAGCAAGGCTCGCAGCACTAGAGCAGGGTTTAAATTATCTTACCATGGTGTGGATAGAAAGAGAAATTGAGTAGGGGTGGTCCTGAAGGAGGAGTTGGCAAAGAATGTAGTAGAGGTGAAAAGAGTATCAGATGTGTCTGAAGGTAGAAGTAGAATGATGATGCTAAATGTTGTCAGTGGTTATGCTCCACAGGTTGGATGTGATGTGGAGGAGAAAGATACATTTTGGAAGGATCTGGATGAAGAAATAGAGCATATTCCCAGGGAGGAGAGAGTGGTGATTGGAGCACATCTGAAACATGCTGGTGAAGGAAACAGAGGGGATGAGGAAGTGATGGGTAGGTTTGGTGTCAAGGAAAGAAACCAGTAAAGACAGCTATGGGGATTTTGCCAAAAGAAATAGCTGTAGTCAACACATTTTCAAAAGAGGGAGGAACATAGAGTGACCTATAAGAGTGGAGGAAGGAGTACGCAGGTCGACTACATTCTGTGTAGAAGAGGAAACCTGAGGGAGATTGGGGACTGTAAGGTTGTGGCAGGGGAGAGCGTGGCCAGACAGCATTGGAAGGTTGTGTGTAGAATGACTGTTGTTGTGAAGAAAAGAAAAAGAGTAAAATCAGAGAAGAAGACCAAATGGTGGAAGCTGAAGAAGGAAGAATGTTGTGAGGATTTTATAGAGGAGATGTTAAAGGCTCTGGGTAGTAAGAAAGAGCTTTCAAATGACTGGGCTACTACAGCAACAGTAATTAGAGAGACAGGTAGGAAGGTACTTGATGTGTCATCTGGGCAGAGAATGGATGATAAGGAAACCTGGTGGTGGAACAGTGAAGTGGTGGAAGCTATTCAAAGAGAGGATACAGGAATATAAGGAGATGGAATGTAGAGCAAAGAGGAAGGTAACAAAGGCAAAGTAGAAAGTGTGTGATGAGTTGTATGGGAGGCTGGACACTAAAGAGGGTGAGAAGGACTTGTACCGATTGGCAAGACAGGGGGATCAGGCTTGAAAGGATGTGCAGCAGGTTAGGCTTGTTAAAGATAGGAATGGTAATGTTCTAACAAGTGAGGAGAGTGTGACGGGAAGATGTAAGGAGTACTTTGAGGAGCTAATGAATGAAGAGAATGAAGAGAAAGAAGAGTAGAGGTCATAGAAACTGTGGACCAGAAAGTGGGAAAGATTAGTGAGGATGAAGTCCGGAAAGCTCTGTAAAGAATGAAGAAGGCAGTAGGACCTGATGACATACCAGTGGAGGTTTGGAAATGTCTTGGAGAGATGGCAGTGAGGTTTTTGACTCAAATGTTCAATGGCATATTTGAGGGTGAGAAAATGCCTGAGGAATGGAGAAGAAGTGTTCTGGTGCTCATTTTTAAGAACAAAGGTAATGTACAGAGATGTAGCAACTACAGGGGAATTAAGTTGATGAGCCACATAATGAAGATTTGGAGAGCATTGTGGAAGCAAGACTTAGACGAGAGGTGACTATCTGTGAGCAACAGTATGGTTTCATGCCAAGAAAGAGCACCACAGATGCCATCTTTGCTTTGAGAATGCTGATGGAGAAGTACAGAGAGGGTAAGAAAGAACTCCATTGTGTCTTTGTGGATTTAGAAAAAGCATATGACAGAGTGCCAAGAGAGGAGATGTGGTATAGCATGAGGAAATCTGGAGTGGCAGAGAAGTATGTTAGACTGGTACAGGACATGTATGAGGACAGCATGACAGTGGTGAGATGTGCTGTAGGAGTGACAGATAGCTTCAAGGTGGAGGTGGGAGTGCATCAAGGATCAGCTCTGAGCCCCTTCTTGTTTGCTCTGGTGGACCGATGATGGACCGGTGATGGACCGACTAACAGATGAGGTCAGGCAGGAATCCCCATGGACGATGATGTTTGTAGATGACTTTGTGATCTGAGGTGAGAACAGGGAACAGGTGGAAGATAACTTAGAGAGGTGGAGGTATGCACTTGAAAGAAGAGGAATGAAAGTCAGTCGTAGTAAGACAGAGTACATATGTGTGAATGAGAGGGAGGCTGGTGGAACATTGAGGCTACAAGGAGCAGAGGTCACAAAGGTGCAGGACTTCAAGTATTTGGGGTCCACTGTCCAGAAAAATGAGGAATGTGGTAAAGAGGTGAAAAAGAGTGTCCAGGCAGGATGGAGTGGCTGGAGAAAAGTTTCAGGAGTGATTTACGACAAAAGGGTGGCAACAAAGGTCAAAGGAAAAGTTTACAAGACAGTTGTGAGACCAGCTATATTGTACGGTCTAGAAACAGTGGTGTTGACAAAAAGACAGGAGAAAGAACTGGAAGTGGCAGAAAAGAAGATGTTGAGGTTCTCCTTAGAAGTGACAAGGATGGATAAGATTAGGAATGAGATTATCAGAGGTACAGCACAGGTTGAACAACTGGGAGATAAAGTTAGAGAGACCAGACTGGGATGGTTTGGACATGTCCAGAGGAAGGACAGTGGGTATATTGGTAGAAGGATGTTAGAAATGCAGATGCCAGGAAAAAAGACCAAGAGGAGATATATGGATGCAGTTAGAGAGGACATGGAGGTAGTTGGAGTGAGGACAGAGGATGCAGAGGACAGAGTGAGATGGAGGAGGAGGACTCGCTGTGGAGACCCTGAAGAGGGAAAAGCCGAAAGAAGAAGCAATAAATGGTGTTATTACCTCGTTCGTTTTCTTATTGCTTATCCTGTTAAATCAAATTACCACATGAAGCATTCAAATATGTTGGTATAGATGGTAATAAAAACAGATCCCAAATTAAAAGCCTAATATTCCTTAAACAAGTGTCAGAATCTGGGTCTTTCTGGCTGTTTTTAGTATTTTTCCATACATTTTTTTTACATCTAACTTGTTCTGCCCATTTTGTGCCAATAATTCATATATCAAAATGTTCAGCCCATTCAGAACATTCCTGCCATGACTTTTGGTATTTGTGTAATTTTTACTTTTGTAAATATTTAGCTTATTCTGCCATGTTTTTCTCTTTGAAAATGAGTGGAGTTTTCCACGTCCTTCAAACCATTTGAGCTGGTCAAAATCTTTCACTGCTCAATTCAGCTTTCGTCCTTGTTCAGCTTTTTTCTTTTGTGCTAATTTCAGCTTCCTTCAGCTCCTTTCAGATTTTTTTCTAATTTAAACTTTTTTCTGCTTTTTGCAGCTATTTTCTGTTTTATTAATATTTTTCTTGTGCTCATTTCAGCTTTTGTTTTTTCAGTTTCTTTTAGCTAATATCAGTTTTTTTTCTGCTTTTCCAGACACTTTTTATGCATTTTTCTGCCAATTTAAGCCCTTTTTCTGATATATATATATATATATATATATATATATATATATATATATATATATGTATATATTTAGCCTCTTATGCTTCTTTCAAATAATTGCAATTGTTTTGATCATTTCAGCTACATTTTTTTTGCTGATATCAGCTTTTTTTGACTACTTATTGGCTAGTGGTTCAAATTCAACTCCCATTAACTTTTTAGCCATTAAACTTTTTCAGCTTAGTTTCAGCTTCTTCAGCAGCTTCAGCAAAAATCATTCACATGACATTCACACTGCATTTTCTCAAAAAATACAATTTCTCTAGTTGTGTCTTATGGTTTTCTGTGTTTCAGCTTTTCCCTGTTTCTTCTATATCATCAATCACTTTCTCTTCAGTCAGTTTCTGCTTCTCTTCTCGTTCACTTGCACCTGTCCCCAGGTGTCATTAAGTCAGGTGTTTACACAGCACCTATCCATATAATCATTTGATTCTCACATAGACCTAAGTCTAGCATTGTGGGTGTTTCATATCCTGTCTGGGTCTTCTCTAGATTTGTTCATTAGTAGTTTGGCTGTCATGTCAGTTTTTACTCACGCTCATCAGCCAGCATTCCTGGGTCCGATTCTTACACTCTGTAACGCTCTCTTCCACTGCTTTGCATGCCAGAGTTTTAAACATTTTCTGCTGAGTAGGGATGGAGTTACAGCCATTTTGATAGACATTATGTTCAATGACTGAGTGGTGGTGCAGAGGTTAGAGAAGGTGGGCCTGTGATCAGAAGATCGTTGGATCAACCCCCGGTACCAACAACATCAAAATGTGGGTGGGATAGGTGAAGCACCCACACCTGCCTCCAGTGCTGGCCCAAACCTCCATGGGGCCATAATTGAAATTTTGTTTGGGGCCCTCTATTTCTGCTAATAATGTGAATTACTGCAATCAACAGTCAAATGATCAGATCATTCACCCACCTAACATAAACTCATTACAACTCTGACAGCCCTGTTTACATAATTCTATGTATATATATCATAAAAGTAACAAAAGCAAAAAACAACCCACCAGTATGCAATGTATTTTACAGTAAAAGTGTCATCTGGTTTATTATCACATACCAAGAGCCTAAAAAAAGCAAAAATCAACTTTATTTACAAATTCCTAACGAAAAAGCCCGTCAGAATAGATTCGTCAACTGCAGCAATCCAGTACAGAGTAGATCTGTTTAGAGAGCGTTTCACTTTATACCTTTTAGTTTAGTCATGGTACAAAAATCTCACCCTGAGCAAGATTTACACCACTTAATAACTTCAATGGGTGTTGTAGGAAGGGCAATTATCTAATAAATCAATTTTGATCATTGCGTTACGTTAATAAAAATTGATGTCCTTCTTAAAACATGATTTCCTCAGATATTTGCAGAGACTTCAGTTGTACAGCATGTGTCTGAGCAGAGGTCGCAGCGAAAGGAGGGGGTGAGGAAGGAGCATGATGGGAGTGGGGAGGAAGGGGAGGGTGGTGTTGCAGACAAGCTCGTCTTTTGATAGCTCAGGTGGTCATTACCTGAGGGGGAAAAGGCATTAATGGGCATTCTCTGCTGCAGACAAGCACGGGCTAGTGCTCCTCTTCTCTGGCTGCCATAAACAGGGGGAAGTATGCATCATTAGATCAGGCTAACGACCTGCAGCCAAGCCCACCTCATACAGTAACGGGGTGCACAGATCCACAAACCTCCAACTACTGACTGGATCAAGCAATTGTCGGTTCAGCAATAACATTAGTGATTTATATTGATTTTATAATCATATTTACGTAGGTAGTTATATCAGCAGTGCCTTCAAAACCTTTAGAGCAGCAGTCTTCAATTGAAATTTAGCATAGGCCAGCCCAAAGACATACTGTATGTCTTTAGTGAAGGTCCAGAATACAATATTAAATTTTTTTTAGTGACAGCCATGATACTTATATTTTTTTCCCCCAGCACTATATCTTTACATGGAATAGCAGCTTTTCTCTTGATTTACTGTAAATACTGGAAAAGCTGCACACCTGGAAAAATAAATACAAAAGTATATGGTAAATTTTAGAAAAGAACTGTGTGAAAGCCATATACATGTTCTAAAAATGTTAAGTCAGGTCCTCTGGAGGACCTGACTTAACATTTTTTAGATTTTTCTACCTGGATTATTGAGCATGCATCAGGCCATAGACATGTTATTTTTCAGCTGCTCCCTTCTGTAGGGGTTGGCACAGTGAGTAAACTTGCACAAAAGATTTGGCTATTGTTTTACACTGGATGTCCTTCCTGACGTAACCTGGACTCAAACCCACACCCTGAGGCTGACAAGACTTAGTCCAGATCTGGGTCAAACCACTCTGGGTCCAGATAAAGCTTTGTTTGGGTCCATTGAGGGACCTCGACTATAGAGTGTAAAAAGCATTATCAAGCTCAGGTGTTTATTAAATAAAAAATAAAAAAATAAAAAAACTGACTGAGCTCAGAGGAAAAGCATTTTTGATGTTAAGCGTTAGCAGAATTAAAAGCTCAAGATGAAAACGTTCAGAACTGCATCATGTTGATGTGAAAGTTAGAGGAGAAAAAAGAGAGAGGAATTTGCCTGAGAGGAAAATGAAGGTATGTAAGGTTGTCTGTCACTTGGAGGCGCCTGATAGCTTCACCTATCATCTTATCACGGTGTCATCTTGTCACACTTATTGACATATTGCACCATGGATCTGGTATTCCACCTTTGAACAGCTCAACCAGGAATGCCTGCACATGGAGGTCTAACAAACCATTTCCAGTTAAACAAATGAGCTATAACCCCGTGAGCTCAAACCGGAAGAAGGTTCAATGAATCCCTACTGGAGTGGTCTGATTAAAGTGAAAGTCCTACAAACTGATGAGATGACGCTCTGCATCTCATCTTTATGGATGTTATCAACATTCATAAAATACATGCAAAATACAATGTAAATAAAAGTAGTGATATAAAACAAAATAAAATCAAGCAACATTATGCAGCGAGGTAAAATACTAAAAACAGGAACATGTCTACATTGATTTTTGCATTGAACTTAACGATTGTTTAAAATCAAAGTCGACAGCTTCAGATCTTTTTGTAAGATGTTCCAGGTTACAGGAACAGAGTAAGTAAGGGAAGGCCTTTTTGTCGAGTTCAGTCCGCACTGAGGGGAAACTGCAGGTAATTATGTCTTGAGGGCGCACGCTGTAGCTGCACTCACGCAGAGACATGTAGGGGGAGATATATGAAGGCAGCAGATCAAGAAGTGATTTAAAGATGAAAATGTACCAGAGTGAGAGTCTGCGTGAAGTTAATGCTGACCAATTGACCAATGAATACAGGGTGCAGTGGTGGGTACTGTAGTTACAGCCAGTTATGAATTTTAGCACACCGTGATAGACAGCATCCAACATCTGCAGGGTGCTTGTAGGAGTTTTCATATAAATAATGTCACCATAGTCAGTGGCCAGAATAAAAGTAGCCGTTACAAGGTGTTTCCTAGTATTCAGAGTTAAGCAAGATCTATTTCTGAAAAAGAAATCCAGTTTTAATTTCAGTTTCTTCGTCAAGTTTTCGACATGCAGCTTAAAAGAGAGATGTGCATCGACCAAGATCCCTAAGTATTTGTAAGAATCGACAAACTCAATGGGAACACCATTCATAGATAAGAAAGAAGGAAGGACTGCTGGTACCAACTTCCTGTTTGAAAACAACATCCCTTTGGTTTTATCAGCATTTATCACCAGTTTGAGACAGAACAAGTTGGACTGAATGATGTCGAATGCAGACTGTAAAAGCTGGAAAACCTTAGCAACTGTTCTAGCACAACAATAAACAACTGTTTTCAAATGTTGTCTATTTTACTTGTTTTTATTGTGTGTATAATATTGTGTCTGTTTTATGATTGACAGTGTAAGTTGACCTTGAGTGCCAAGAAAGGCACCTACAAATAAAATGTATTATTATTATTATTATTATTATTATTATAAATGTATCATCGGCATTGATACAATGTGTAAGGCTGTATCAGGAATGATGTGTAAGGAATGATCTGACCTACATTACTTATATAGATTGTAAAGAGAGTGGGTCCTAAGACTGAGCCTTGTGGTACACTGTTATGGACAGCTAAATAACTGTAAGTACCGCTGTGTTGAACACATTGCTTTCAGCAATTTTGTTATTTTAGTTCATTTCAAGAGGTTCAACAAAGAAAATGCACAATAAGGAATCTTGTCTCAACATATAACCTTTATTTAACTCTCTACCAATCACACAAGTCTTAGTTTGACACTAAAGCAACAATTTGAAGGAATAAGGGAAGTCTTTGCTTTTGTCCCCCATAACAATATCTGGGCAATATGTTTATACACCACAAACTACTCATTTTTTTTATTAAAACTTTAAGAAATTATTGGATGTACATCTACAACTGATTAATTTTTGGAGTCAGTACAATTCAATATGGCAGCACAGCTAAATGGTATTAACACACTGCACAAATGTCTGTAATTTAGTTCCTATTACAGATATTGAGCTACTCGATGTGGTAGTAGGAAAAAAGTTTGGATTTATTCTTTGTATCCTGAATATCAAGTTTGTCCAATCCACTATCCTGCACATTTTAGACATCATTCCTGATGTGAATCAAAGGGTGATCAACAGGCTTTTGCAGAACATAAAGAGTTGATTAAACAATTTAATCAGGTGTGTTGGAGCAGGGAAACAAACAAAACATGCAGGACAGTGGCACTCGAGGACAAGGATTGGACACCCCTGCTGAAGATCTACATCCTCATCCACCGTTCCATCATTTTGTGTTGAAACTAGTTCTGAAGACAATGCAAACACTTCATGATTAACTTCTCTACACAGTCAAAGGCACACAACTTATTGTTCTGTATTGTCACTACGGACAGGGACATGTACTTTAACTTCGATGAGGTTAAAGTAAAAGTCACTCTGAATTAATAGAAAGATTTGTAAGAAGGAAGTGTCAGGATCAATGAAGACCTATAGTTTTCTGTTTATTTTTTATGGTGTTGGTATGTTTTTTTAATCTGTGTTCAGTTTGCCTTCCTGTGTTTTTAGCTGTTATCAGTCAGGTCTACTCATCTGCTTCAGCTTACCTGTCCACAGTCTTCAACTGACCCAGGTGTCTCCACTTCCTCTTCAGCTCCTGTCTGTACACTCTGTCTGTTCTCGTTCAGTCACCAGTTGAGCATTGTTTGCACCTTTGCCAAGTCCTGTTTCCCCTGCGTTTCCTCGTGCCTCCTCGTTCTGCTCCCAGAGTTTTGTAAGTTTTGTCTAAAAATAAAATAGAGATTTCTTTAAGCTCCTTCACTCAGTCTGTATTTTGGAGTCCAACCTCCTCAGAACCAGAAAATCCGTGAAAACCAGTCTCCAACTTGTTTTATTTAATTTTAAGTCTCTTTAAGATATAATTGCCAAAATACGGATGCTGTTTTTTACACCGTGCAGTGATCGAAGGCCACTTCCTTATACATGTGCAGGGCGCAGAGCTCATTATTTAAAGAATAAATAATTGTCAATGTTTTAAATATAATTTCGAGCACAGAATGATTTGCCACATCCACTCAGTCATTTATTTTCCACATGGATGGACTTTTTAAATCACTTCATTTCAGTTTTTATTTATACAGCACTAATTCAAAACAACATGTCTCCAGATCCAAATCTTAGAGAAGACGGAAATGGAAAAAAGAGCTGCGTGTACTGGCAGCAGTTTGTTTCCTCTCACAGAGACTCCTGCAGATCCACTGAGGTCTGACGACATTTTATATGGACAAATCTGCAGAGAAATGGATGTAGACATTAGTCTTAAATTCTTGGTCTCAAGGTCCAAACTGTTGTGACAAAATCAGACTAAACGCCTTCCTGTTTTTACTTCTGAAAGACTTTCACTCATCTCTTGCCAAGTTTCTTATCTGTTGACACCACCTGATTAATAATTATGGGCCTAATTAGTTTCCTTCTCATGAAGAGATTTCCAGAAGTGAGGTAAGAAAAAACTTGATCATTAACTTTTATTATCGTCTGCCACTGAAGGCATAAGGGTGGCAATTTTGTTTTCATCTGTCTGTGTGTGTGTGCATTTGCAAGTCAGTCGTGTTAGTAAAATATCCCCTGAACCACTGGGTGAACTGGAATGAATCTTTTAGACGTTAACAAACAGACAAAATGTCTCAAATGCTGTTGATTTCTACACATGTTGAGCTCAGATTTTTTTTACAAGTTATTCACAACACATACTTTGAGCTCTACACATTGTAGAACATCTTCTGGGCAATAAGCTTCATGGTCTGTCTGTTAGCAAAATATCTCTTGAATCGCTGGACAGATTCTGATGAAACTTCCAGAATGTAACCATTGAATTCACATCGACAACTCTTTTTCCTTTTAGAGTGGGTTCATTTCACGTTTTTTTTTTTTTTTTTTTGCTACAGCTAATAAACTCTAGGTAACTCCAGTCATCCGAAGAAACACAAACAAACAGACCCAGAGTTGGGTAGACGGGGTGACTGAGGCGCAGCCTCTGAGATGTGCTCCTTGGAAAAGGGGAACACGAGGGAAGAGGGGCAAAAAAATCAATCTTGCACAGTGTCCTGCAGGACACAGCAAATAAAAAAAATAAAAAACAGCACATAAAAAAAGCAACATAAATAGACATAGACATATGTGTGTGGAGTGGGTGGGAGTCCCAGTGCAGGTCGCCAGGTGAGCGACGCAGCTATTGGCGCCCTCGCATCTCCTAGATTGCTGCACCAGGGGAGGGGCTATGGTAAATGGTAAATGGACTGCACTTATATAGTGATTTTCTATCGTATCAAGATACTCAAAGCGCTCAAAGCAATGAGGGAGGCCAGAGAAGGCATGAGTTTGAGGAGGCAGAGCGCACCCCCCAGCCATAGTCCTGATAAGAGGTGATGCGTTTATCACCCGACTCAGTTGAGCTCTATGTCTCTATTTTAGTCAGTTTTACAGATATTAAGCTAACGTTTGATGTAGTAGTAGCTGAGATTCATCCTCAACACATACCTTGAGCACTAATACATCTTGTGAGATCTTCCATCTGTATTAGGTCACAGGGGTCACTGGTGCTCATATCCAGCAGTCACTGTGCAAGAGGCGGGGGACACCATGGACAGGTCTCCAGTCCATCACAGGGACACATAGAGACAAACGAGACAAACAACCATTCACTCTCTCTCTCACACCTAGGGACAATTTAGAGTTACCAATCAGTCTAACATGCATGTTTTTGATCTGTGGGAAGAAACCGGAGTACCCGGAGAAAACCCATACATGCACGGAGAGAACATGCAAACTCCACCCAGCAAGCCCCAGCCAGAATTTGATCCGACAACCTTCTCGCTGAGAGGCGGCACCGTGCTGCTCCTTATGAGATCTTGTCATATTAAATAAGATGGAACAAAACATTGTTTACACTTATCTTTTTTTTTTTACCATTAAGTATAAGATTGAATAAGTTGCCTCAGCTCATCTTTTGTACATTTTTCACTCATTTCCAAACCTTTGAAACCCTTTTTGAACACTGCCATAAAAGAACAACAGACATGGAATAAACAGTGCCACCTGCCTTTACACATTTGATCATGCATAACAGATCTTGATTTACCGTCCCTAAAGTTTACACCTTAAATCCTGTTCCTCATATAGAAGTTTACATTAAGCAGTAAACAGGTTTATGTCACTGAGTACTCCGTGTCATTTACAACTCATTTTTATAAATTATTCGCCCGACCTTTGAGTTACTCCCTAATTTACGTGGTGAAATTTCACAATATTGAGCAAATGAATTTGCAAGATGCAACAGGCACTGTGCTGTTTTCATGGCTGTCTGCATACCGATGTGACCACAGTCTAACTGTTACTCTCTTTATCTCTGCTCCCTGGGGCAGCATTACAGAAAACCCTGTGTTCTCCTTCCAGAAAAGACTCATCCTCACATCTCCTGTGGGTTATGTACATTTGTTTGTGTTTATGCCCGGAGCAAAGTGTTTTATGACAGGTCTTTCATTTATGTAAAGCAACACGTCTCTGAGAAATCACATTAGAGGTGATCAGGGTTGAGAATTCTTATTTGCTCTAAAGACAACAGCCTCGGTTGTTCCCTCGCCACCTGAGCGTTAGGAGTGATTTCTCTTTTGAAAGATTGATGCCTGTGTGCTTACCTGGAGTAAATCCTGAATACGTGGCTGTGAGCAGTCCCATACTGACTGACAGCTGCTCAATATTCTTATTCATAAACACAAGCAGCAATCAGCGTAAATCATGTCACTCACAGCCGCTTTAAGTGCTGCAAGAAAGATTTTTTCAACGACAGGTTGATTTGTTGTTATTTCTGTCTAATTGTCTTACTTGTCACCGATACACACGCTTATGACTCACAAAAGCCCCACGCCCACATAATGGACTTGTTGCAAAGGGAAAATTTCTCCGAGCTCCACCAAATTAAACTCCTCTGGCCAAAGGAACCGTACGGATCCATCTGCACTCAGAGACACCGAGTTCGGCAGATTAACAAATATTTCCAAAACGTCTGCCAGTATCGTTACAGCAACGCCGTGACTGCTGCAGACACGTTTTTATCACCTGCAGCCGAAGGTGAGAGGCAGGAATGTTGTTGCCTCTGTATGTGTGTGTGCATGTGTGTGTGTGATCTCATGAGCAACTTTTGTTGAAACTCAAAGAAAGTTATCCCTGGATGTACATCTGCAATTTTAGAGTGAACACGATTCAAGATGGCCGCCACAATAAAACAAAAATGGCAACAACTTTGTCAGTTCCATAAATTTTGGCCTAGAGTTAGACGCTGATCCCTAACGTTACTGCTGAGCACTAGCAGAATGTACAAGATCTTTGTTTAAAATGGACATTTTTATTGAGTCAAAACTGTGAGAGTAGCTCTGGCTGCAGCTCCAAGATGGCCGCTGATGATCAACACCTGGCGTTTATCTCCCTGACGAGCTCTTACCACTACTTAAGGCTGCAGTCAAGTCTACTCGATGCTGGAGCATTGATTCCCTCCCGGTACTGATGCTCTCAGCCCTTTGTTTCTAAAGTATTTGAAATACTTACCTTGTGGTTTTTGTGCCAGCAGCTCCTCGTTTGCCGTGCCCGTTCCAGTCCTGGTCACTCAGTTCCTGTCTGGTCTCTCGTGCCTTGCCTTCCGGATCTTGGATACCCGTGCTCTGTCTCTGGGACTCATGCCTCCTGGACCCGTTGGACTCACTCCAGTACCCAGGAAGCTGTCTCGGGGTCCTTCCCCAGAAAATTTTGAATAAAGTAGATGCAATTTCCTGCATTCTGGTGTATTTTAACATCTACTTTTACCTACATAAGTAAACACTTGATTCAGTAACTATTTTAGAGTTTATGGCACAACAAGATGTAGCCTGACCAACAGCTCTCCTTGTGTGAATAGAACATGCTCCACGTCTCTCCCTGTCATATCCACAATTGAATTCAAAATCTTACTTTTAACCTACAAAGCCCTCAACAACCTAGCTCCATCTTACATTACAATTCAATTCAGTTTATTTATATAGCGCCAAATCACAACAGAGTTGTCTCAGGGCACTTTACAGGAACATTCACATACATAAAAGCCAAATTACAGATCTTATTGTTCCTAACAGAGCACTTCGCTCTCAGGCTGCAGGCTTACTTGCGGTTCCTAGAGATTTCATGCCACCGAATGACACAGGGTAAGAACTCACGGTGAAATTCAGTATGTAAGAGTAAATTTCACATTACACAACCTATTAAACACTTTGTACAAAATCAGTTTAGTGTTAACAAAGATTAAACTTATGCAACCAGAAGTTACAACATATACAGTAGCTACATATAAAACACACAAAACAAATCACAACTAGCTTTAAGCATTAACCTTTAATTAAACCAGCATACAATGTAATTATGACAGAAAATGAAGGATTTACTTGAAGTTACCTTCATACAGATGAACATGTTGTAGCTACTTCCTGTTTATAACTGTTGTATTTAGCTGTTCATGGGGTCGGCAGCCAGCCTTTATTCCTTTTTATATTTTTCCAAACTTTGTTTAGTTTTTGAATTGGAATAAACTGTATTACTCTAAACACTCAGGGTGACACGTGTCTGAATTTCATGTTCCCCGTTGACAACATTTATTTTTTCTGATGATTTTTCATGAAGACCCTCTGATGGCAAAGCGTCTGTAAAGAAAACCTTGATGGGATGCAACTCTGTTTCGGGACAAATTGAGGTCGCCGATTGGTCAGTTGCTAGCATGCTTACTGGACTGATTGACAGGTGGCGTTGAGGATCTGACTTGTGCAACAACAACAGAAAAACGAGAGTTGCCGCCGACTCTGGCTGGAGGTGGGGCGGCACTGGTGCAGCAGTAGCAGTGTTTTGTGGTTTTATGTTGTTAATAAAGGTTCTTTAAAAAAAAAAAAAAACAAGCTACAGCACACCGGCCCTGCAACCCCACATCAGACCAGCCCACTGAGAAAATGTCCCGGTCATCCCAATTAACCACTACAGGCCTGTGTGGTGCCCATATTTGTCTTTGGGTTTGATTACATGACTGCCATTTCATTATGCAATGATAAAACAAAACCTAATAAATACATTTTTTTTTGCCTTTTCTGTTTTTCTACATTCACTCACATTTCTGTTTGCTTTTGTAATTTTCCACTTTTCTGTATTTTATCATTCCTGTGTTTTTAAACTTATGAATCTGTTCTGTTTTGCATTTCCAACCGTTTTTTTGTTTGTTTGTGTCAGCAGCAAAAGTAGAAATTTGGTTCAAGTCGTTTGTTTGCTGTCCTGCTTCCTCCTATCTTTGTCACACATACAGGTGTGCTCGTTTACAGCTTTGCCCGACATCGAACACATCTGGCCTTGATGTCATCCATAAATAATCCACGCTCTGCGCACAGTGCAAACAGTGCACAGAAAAGGCACACTGTCTGCTGAACCTCTAAATGATCATGAAGACTTGCTTGACCTTCCTTTTGGTTCTGATGTTCTGTGATCTCCACAGGTCACACGAACACAGCAGAAATGATGTCGAGAGTGAGGAGGTCTTGGATGAGAGTCAGAGGTCCAGGACGATAAAGAAGATCTTCAGTCAGACATCTGGGATGAGCTGAAAAATCTACGAGATTTGGTCATGGTGCAGGGAGCAGAGCTGAAACGGCTGACAGAACGAGTAACAGCTGCCGACCGGCTGGTGGAGGCCTTACAGAAGGAGATCGCAGGTGGTGATGTTTCAGCTCACAGCAAACCAGAGGTACCGGAGTTTATTCGTGTATTTGTTTTACAGTCGTAAAGGTCAGGATGACTGTAGCAGAGACCCGAGCTGAAGAAATGCAGATGGAAGGAGACGGTAACAAAAGTGAAGCACGGCAGAATCTGTAACTTTTAATCCTTTGCTGTCACATTTCTGTCACATCTTTTACCACCTCAGCTCAAGCTGCAGAGCTCGCAGGGCTTCAGCAGACGCTCAGCGCCGTGCAGGACACAGTGTCAGTCAGCGTGAATCAGCTGGTGGAGCTGCAGCAGCAGCAAGAAGGTCACATCTGAAGGAATCATTTGGACCTTTTCAAGCTCACTGTGGTTTTTGCAAACACACATTTATAAACGGTTGCCCTATTGTTTATTATCAAATGGGTATTTACATTGAAGTTTTATGTGCCGAGTATTTTAATTTTCTTGTGAGGATAAATGACAATACTTTTTTTTCTTCTAAACTTTCCTACACAGCAAAAAAAGTGGCTTTCTCCACCTCCCTGTACATAACTGGTGAAGGCAACACGCACAGCCCAGATTTTATCCCACTTGTCTTTAAAACTGTCTTCACTAACACTGGACACCACTACAACCCAATCACAGGTAGGCCTGAACGTCTGTTCTCATTCGTTTTCAGCAGGGCTTAATTTGTAAACCGAATGACGCCAGAACGTAAATAGCGGGCAGGCCAGCTGTGTGTGTGTGTTTGGGTGTGTGTGTGTGTGGGGGGGGGGGGGGGGTCTGTGGGTTCTCCCCCAGAAAATTTTGAATAAAGTAGATCTGATTTTCTGCATTTTCGTGTATTTTAACGGTTTTTTAAACATCTACGTTCACCTACATTTGTAAACACTACGCTTCTGTCAAGCACCCCCCCCCCCCCCCCTGATGGTTCTGATTCGACTCTTCTCCGCTGAATTCACTGTCCGACTCCACATGTGAAACCTCCAGGCGCCTCCTCCGTCTGTTCATGGCCGCTGCCTGTGGGCTCCTGCCATCGTACAACAGTCTGGTTAGCTTGGCACTCACCCCCACCACTCTTTTAGGGACGGAGATTTGTTTTTAGGGGTAGAAGCGGAAATGCTACTTGAAGAGGCAGCTCATATGTGATACTGAGAAGTCGTAAGTGGCTGTTGTGCTTAATAAAATAAAGTGCTATAAGTTGTCAGCACTGTATGTTCCATACAATGATGAAATTAGTTCTCTGCATTTAACCTATTGCACCTGAGATACACCCAGGTGGAGCAGTGGGCAGCTTTTGAGAGCATTGGGGATTGGGTGTCTTGCTCAGAGACACCACAACATGTGGGAATAGCAAACAGTTACTGGAACACACCCTGTCAAAATAAGAGAGTTCCCCAATCCTGTTCTGGCAGGATCCAGCTCAAATTAAGCCCTGCTTTCAATAACTAACTGCACAGAATCCCTGTGTTTTTGTGGGTTTTCTCCAAGTATTCTAGTCTCCTCCCACAGCTCAATAATATATATTCTAGGCTAACTGGTTGTTGGTCTTGTGTGTGGTGCTTATGATGGACCTGTCCAGGATGTCAATGACCTCTGGGATAGGCACCAGCTTCCTGTGACCCTGGTCAGGTCAAACACTACTAAAAATGGATGCTTAACTTGCATCAGCTCTATTTTCTGCTTGTGTTTTAGGTTTCTTCACTGCACCTGTAAGAGGACTGTACTACTTCAGATTCACAGGCCATATTGCACATGCTACAACATCTATTGGGTTGAAACTTTTCAAGAATGATGATCCCATGGTTTATTCAGGGGATCGTGAAACCACATCCACAGATGCTGAGGACAACATATCTAAAGGAGTGGTGCTGCAGTAAGAATCTGGAGATCTCGTTTCCATACGATTGAGAGGAACTGTCTGGGATGATTATTATCATAGAACAACCTTTAGTGTGTAGATGAACATATGCTGTATATATTCATAAATTAAACGGATTCTTTCATTTTTCTGGACTGAATAATGTCGTGCATTGAATTATTAAAAACGTAACGTGAGACGTTAATTATCTTTGACCCATCAAAATGAACGTGGTCATTTATTTACAGAATCAAAATTTAACATCACACATTTACATTAATTTGGCAAAATGATTTCAACAACAACATGACTAATTTTGCAAGCTGTACAATTTGATTAACCATACGGCGATGGTTGAAAAACTTCACAACAGACATTTCTAAAAATACCTGGAATGATTTCTAGCAGATAGAAGAGTTTAAAGATGGAAATTGAAGTTTAAGTTGAGTGAAAGGATGGACGAGGGAAATGTTTGTGTCGGCATCAGAACGGCACTCTTCGGTGAGTTCCCAGCTTCTTCCCCAGTACACTTAGGTGGTATAAATCAACTCTTTTACCTGGAGGAGGTGATTCCACTGGTACGGAGTTCCATTTAACGCACCCTTTCAGCGTCTCCGTAGGAACAGCTGTGAATCGTCCGAAGTAGTGACGGTATTCCGTCCGACACAGGTTCACCTCTTGGTGGACTCACAAGAGGAGTGAGTCCGTCAGGAGTTCCACTCAGAGGTGAAAGATGTCATAATCCCACAAGACTCGGAAGAGCTCTGGATCATGTCGGGATTTTCCTGTTTTCCCAGCACTGGAGCTGCAACGACTGAAGCCGGAGCCTGAAGCGACTGGTTTGAACTAGGAAGTACCGACATTTAAAGGGCTCTATTTCCGGTTCATTTGGGAGTTTCCTGATTGGTCGTTTCGACCAGACAGGGGTGTGTTTTTGTGACGTAAGAGGTCACTAGGAGTCAGAAAAACAGCAAGAATGTTATGGAACAGATTGAAAATGTTTTTCAGACAGACGAGAGGAATATTTAGACGAGTTGGGGGAAAACAGGTGCCAGCCTCTATATTTACGTCTGAGAGGATTTTAAAAACATGACAGTTCGTTCCAACAACTTGTTTTGCATTTGACTCCAACCTTGGACCAACTTACACTTGCTCATTCAAAGACAGAAAATCAGAAAATGCATAATTACTCTGTAACAGACCTTAACATGATTTCTACTTTGCATGAGGATTAAAAATCACTAATACTGTTTCACAGTTAATTAAAAATGATTAGTTCACTGCAACATCTAAAAATGGTTTGAACTAAAAACACTTTGATTATCAAACATTTGTAAAATAGTAATGATAATAGAAAAGAGAGTGTTCTTTCACTTGATCAATTCAAGAAAGAAAGTCTCAGGATGGGTCAACCTGTATTTCTGGATTCAAATCAATGAAATGACAGTTTCTGTCCCATAAGGTCCTTAAGGTCAGGATTTGACCTCAGGCCTAGTTCACTACAAGTGGATTTCTGCTCTTTGCTTTGTAGTTGCAAACAAACGAGCGATAAAGAGTGATTTGATTTATAAAACATAACGAATGTTCACTATTCTGATGTTTAAGTCTTTCACTTTTTTCTCAGTTTTATTGTGTTTCCACTTCATTTTCAGTTCTTTTCACTGTTCACTGTCACATCACTCGTTGGTAAAATGCTTGTTTGGGACAGGAAAGCATAAAACATTATGGTCTCTCACAAGCTGTCTTCTTTAATTTTCAATTTAAAAGTCCTGCTATTTATAAGACTGAGCTGAATGCAGCTCCTCAGACTGAAGAAGTCTTTCAGATGAAAGACCAAACGTTTCTACAATTCTTTAATTTTTTAACCCATCCAGATGACCTGACTTAACTTTTTTCTACCTGGATTATTGAGCTTGCATCAGGATAAAAGTGCTGCAGTTTTTTTTCTTCATCTACTTTGTAAAGAAAGGCAGAATCAAAAAGCTGAAAACAAGATGGCCTCATAATGTTGTCCTTTACTGTAAATAAACCCTTTTGTAATAGTTTCATATTAAACTTGTTTCACTGGAGAACAACTGGCTCCCATTTGGCTTCCAAAGACATTTAAAACTTTCGATTTAGGCCAAAAAACAAAATAAACATTCCACATTCTGGATGCAAATGTGCAGAAAAAAACATTGTAAGTGTGTCATCCTGCACAATGGAGCTCAAATATCCACATAAATTAAAAATAGAACATGGAGTGGTGTAGTATAATATATGTTAAATTTGTCAGACATTAATAAACTGCATTTGTCAAGTTACAAATGCAGCAGATGATGTACCAATCATAATGCAATGCTGAGACAATTGTTGAGCATCCTTAAAAAAAAAATCCCTTTTTTTTTTTAAACAAAAGCCAATTTTAGATAAGTTGAACACATTAAATTATGGGGAGGGGGAGGGGGGTGTTAAACAAATTCCAGAGATAAAAGTGGGAGAAAATGACATGTCATGAATGTGATCATTGTTTCCTTCCCTTTGGTGTTTCACATCATAAAGCTCTGGGAATGCAGCTGCATCAGAGTTTGAGCTTTGACTAAATCCATTCAGGCTCTTTGTTGTGCAGTCATTTAGATCAAGTGCGTACACACACACACACACACTTCTGCACAACACCACACCTTTGTTATCAGCTATCTAGTATAGCTCTGATAACCACGATCAATACGCAACGCAGGGCAGCATGAGCCCCTTCTCTTTTCACTCTCAGCCTCTGCGAGGGGTTGATATGGAACGCCAAAATGCTCAAAATTAAGTAAAAAAATAAAATATTGAAATAAGTATCTAAGCTCATTATTGGGTTTTTTTTTCGTTTTCATTATTTTATTTCATAATTGTGTTTTTCATAACAGTTTATTTATTTCATAATGATTCTTTTCAGCAGAATGACTTCAGCTGTCAATCAACATCAGTGGGTTGGACCTTCACGCCCACTGGCTGATCCTTCACATCAAGATCCATTAGTTTTCCTGCTCACTGGTACAGCTAGCATAGCAGCTAGCAGCGACTTGCTAGGTCAACAGTCATGAAGGATGGCAGAGCTGCATGAACTTCGTTCAGCTCAGGTAACTGTAGCAGAACAAACTGAGAGGAATATGTTCTCAGAAGATACAAGTGTCGTGACAAAAAGTACTAGACTGAAAAAAATCGATCAGCTCCGTGGGAGCGCGCACGGGAGGACTCGCTGTTTTAGTTTGAATTTCACCAGATTAACACGAGCTGTACCAGTGAGCAGGTGCTCAGGAAAACTAATGGATGTGAAGGATCAGCCAGTGGGCGTGACGGTCCAACCCACTGACGTTGATTGACAGCTGAAGTCATTCTGCTGAAAAGTGACATTATGAAATAAATAAGTTATCATGAAAAACACAATTATGAAATTAATAAGCTATCATGAAAAACACAATTATGAAATAAATAAGTTATCATGAAAAACACAATTATGAAATAAATAAGCTATCATGAAAAACACAATTGTGAAATAAATAAGCCATGAAAAACACAATTATGAAATAAAAAAATAAAATTGAAATTTTTTTCTTTTTTTTGTTACGAGCATTTTGGTGTTCCATAGCTTTATTCCTTGTTCTGATGATTTCACAGAGGTTTTCCTCCTCCATCGATCTACAAGCTATCAGATGGTATGTCACCCTTTCTGCTGGAAGGTATTGTGACTGGAACATTACTCCATTTCGACCTCAGCGAGACTTTGGGTCATCACAGGCGAGCAGGGTCAAAGGAATACTGTGTTTCTGGAAAGAGCCTGGAGTGCACTGGAGACGCAGAGTCTCCTTTGAATCTGCTGAGGTGTATAGCTCACACCTGAAGCTGTATACTGTATGTACGCCATGGCTAAGTGGGATCAAACAGCTGCCAATATGAAAACAGGACTAACGTACCCTCCACAGCACCTGGGGCTGTGTGAAACCAACACTCTGGTTTCCCTCTCACAGGCACCTCTTGGGTTGGAAACATTTTTTCATAATTGCATTTAATTCTATGTTAGGTGTCCCCACGGTGCCACTACTAAGGTTAAGGCTAAGCCGGAGAAGCTTTTCAACCTTTTTCATCTCGTCTTCTGCTCGTTTAGAGTAACTAGAGAACACACAAAGACATTAAGTTGGATCCCTGTTATTGTCCATATTTGAAAGATTCCCATGCACACGGCGTTTTAATTAATTGTGTGTTATTTTGTGGGATCCTTTTGTTTTGGCACAATCTGGAAGCCGATGAATGCACTGGATCTGGGTTAAAAGTCTTTAATGAGAGAGGGATTTCCCTGTTTGAAAACCTTAGTCATTGTTTCATTAAGATAGTCTTTCATTTGACTTTTTTTTTCTCTCGGGAAAGCTTAAGGTGTGAAGGCTCATTAGAGCTGTGACAGAGCTTGGGAGGGTTGCGTGTCTCTTCTGTCTCGCTCGCAACTTTTGCAAGAAGATCTGCTGAACTGTGGATGTTTTGGTCAGGGCTGAATTCATGAGAAAAGGCTTCGGAGAGAATCACTTATAGCGGTTGTGAGGGCATCGTCTTGGTGGGTCAGGATTTCACAGGCTACACAGAACCAAAAGAAAACAAAAGAAAAAACAGGCAGTCAAACAGTCAAAACAGGCAGATATGTTGGGAAAAAATGGTGAAAGTGTACAGGCGGCTCATGCCTCCACATGTAAGTATGTGTTCATGCACAGAGAAACACACATAACAAGGGAATGACGGTGCTGCTTCTTCTGACTTTGAAATTAAAGGACGGATTCATTATGGGCTTAAAAAGTCAACCGTGGAAAGAAGCAGCAGCCCTTTGAAAGATTAGGATCAAATCTGAATGAAGAATAACTAATTACGGGGTGATTCACGGCGACGACAATGTAGCAACTGCAAAGTAAATTAAAGGAGATCATAAAAATATAAATTATTTTTTCATGAACGAGTCTGGAGGAGTGCCATGAGAGCCGTTTATGATAGAGTTGTAAACAAATGAGAGCCCCCCAGCAGGCGCTATCAGTCTTCTTTCTGCTCTCTGGAAACATGTTAGGTGCAGGCAACAGGCCCCAAGGCGAGTCAGGAGTAAATGTGCATTCCTTTCTGCCTGATTTAAAAGAAGTCTCGTCTTTTTTCTCTCTCTTTACACATTTAGCTGATCGTAGAGCAGGAGGAGGCATTTATTGATCAAAACCAGGGGAGAGCTAAACGTCACGTGACCCACTCTGGAAATTGACTTTATCTGAGGATCTTTGTGCAGTTTTGTGGGAGGAACTTCTCTGATTCAAAAGGCACCGCTTTATGAATGAGCCTGAACTTCACGCAGGAGTAAAAGACCTCATACCTCCATTTCTTTAATCAAGGTTTTCTGGTACATGAAAGTTGCAAAGGCATAAAGGCCCACACGCACATGCAGACTCGTGCACGAACACAGGTATGCACAGAGAGGGCACCCCCGAGCCGACAATTCAGTGGAAATGAAGCCCTTCGCTGTGGCCAGAGCGTCCAGATGCATATCTAGCCAGAGTCCTGAAACAACCTCTTTCATGTGCTCACGTTCATGCACAGCGTATCTATCCATCAGACGGGCTATGCAACCACACACCCCCCGGGATGTCTTCGGAAACGTCTTATTTCACCTTAAAAATCGATGGATGCGTTTAGTTAACTAAAACTGTGTCCCATCATGGCTGATCTGATGCTGTCAGGCTGAGGGGAGCTCCAGCGCGAGCAGATTCAGACCTGTTGGTCTGGACCTGCAGTTCCACACAAACCTGGATCGCCTTCGATAAGAAAAAAAACAGCAGCAGCAGCCAAAGTGGAACTGCTGATGAGAATCATGTACAGGTAGGGAGGGTAAGTGCTTCTGCAGACTATTTTAAATACATCTAATCTTCACATCTTTCATTTATTTATCATTTTTTACGCGTATGAGCAATAAGCTAATTTGAAATGCCTGAAACAGCCACTGTGTAATGGCGATGATAAAAGGAGAGGCCCTGACAAAGTCACTTCCTGCTAATTCTCAACACTTTCCACGGATAAATCAAACACGGTGTTGATTAGAGAGCGAGGGGAGTCGCTTCACTTTGATGGCTGGTATTTGTACCACTAACGCAATGATTACCAAGCAGCCCTGTCATTTAGAAACAAGTGATGGGAATGAAAGATTTTGCGCGAGTTTCTCCAAAAATTGCAATTCGTTGCATTGAGACACTTCGGTTCAACAAAAAGACGAAGAAAAGGAAAGTAGGACAATGCGGTCTTATTTACCTTGGCTGGGTGCTTATCTGGCTCGATGATATTTGTTTGGAGAAACGTGTGACTCTGGGTGGCCTCTGAAGGGCTCTGCACAGTCAGAAGTTAGATTTGCAATTGTGATGTTGCGCTGCACATCACTCGTGGTGTGGGTTTGAAGCTTCAGAAGCAGAAAACGTTGTGTTTGTGTTGTAAAACAGTGCTTTTCAGCTGAATCGAGCTCTTTGTCCAGGTGTTAAATTTGTGATAAGAAAATATTAATTTTAATTCCCCACTAAAGAAGCCTGGCAGGCCACTTCTCACCATCAGCTGATTCAATACGTCTCAGTTACCATTTATAAAACTGATCTGAAAGCTTTGCATTTCTTGAAGGAATGCATATCGCCCGCCGGCTTTCATGCAGGAGTTTAAAATTAAAATCTTATGCTTAAAAATGACAACAGTTTTGATCAAATCCTGGGAAAAAAAAGAAAGTTTTTGATATTGTGAGTTCCTGCTCAATGTGTTAGCTCTTAAAGTATGAGTTGGGGGTTACCTTCAGCTACTACCACACCAAACTTTAGCTCAGTATTAATCAAACTGGCCAAATTAGACTTTTTTGTGTGTCTTTGGGTTAATTAGTCAGGGTGGCCCTTCACAACTTCATCAGTTGTGGATGTACAATAAATGATTCCTTTCGAAGGGTTTCATTAAACATTCTTTGCTGGTCCATTAGATATTTTGCTAACAGACTGCTGCATATTCTTGTTCTGCAAACACCGAACATGTCTTTTCCAGCCTTTTTTTTTTTTTTTTTCTTCATCACAATCTATTCAACCAGTTTCAAGCTTCCTTCTTACAGGTGTGTTTTAGCTGCGGGGCTGAATTTTCTGCAGTTCTGTTCAACTGCGCCTCGTTGACTCGACCGTGGACTTCCTGAATCGGTTATCCTTTGACGTGTTCACACACGAGCTGCTGGCTCAAAATTATTTCAGTGATGCGTGAGGACAAATTTGAATATGTCCTGAATCGCGTGGTTCTGTTGCAGTTTCTCCCACAGACTTTAATTAAGACTTCAGAGTGAGTCAGAAGTGGCAAAGATGTAACAGGAAGTGCTAAGGCAGCCCCCAGGATGACTTCAGTAACTTAATTAAGGCTCTTCATCCAGGATATCTGCTGGAAGAAATGATCTTTAACATGCTCACCTGCACAGGCTGGCTCATTTGTGTGTTAGGCTGTGAGTGTAGTCGCAGATCAGATAAAATGACTGATTTCTGCAAGTATTTGCATGTAAGAAAAGATTCACACCACTCTGCTTTAATTCATTCACGGGAAGCTGATGATTCAGGCTGAAAAGTTAAGATCTCTTCTAAAATAGTATTTATAAAGTTTAAATAAAATCTGTGTCCATCATAATCCAAATATTCATTGCTGTAACTGTATAGATGGGATTACGCCTGAAAATGGACGCACAGGATCATTTTTGGCGCCACTTTGTGTCGTCGGTCAGCAACAGAAAGGTGAGCTCAGGAACAGCTGGTGATCAGGCCAGCAAGTGTTTAGAGATCACTAAAATCGGTGGCAAAAAGATTGTTCCTATAATAGGGCTGGACGAAATGGCCAAAACTTTTATCACGATATATTTCTTAGTTTCGGTCGATAACGATATAATTCGATGTCGATATAATTTGATATCGATATAAACAATATAAAAGCCTCAGAAAAACTGTTCAAACCGTACAAATAAATTAATGTTCACCTTTTAATTGAATTTAGACTTCAAAGAAATTTAAAATCACGTCAAATAAACATAAAACTCTCAACTTTGTCAATATTAATAGTTTTAACTTTATACAACAACATAACCTAACGTTTGCTGCATGTGTTTCTCTTGATGCAGCTGGGGGTGTTGTTTCAGGGACACGTTGGCTCAAACTTTATTGCGCTTCATCTTCTGACTCTCAGCATTTTCTATCGAGTGGAAACGTGGAACAAGTTAGATGTGTTCCCACCGCTAACTGGAACGACTCTCCGCCACATTTTGCAGCACGCTTAGATCGCCGAACCACTTCCACACCGTCGAATTAGTCTTTCCTCTCGTATCAGTTATGTCATCTGCTTTCTTTTCGCTTGTGAAAGCTTGTTCAGTCACATTCTGACGGTCACTCATTTTGGAGCGAAAACTCACCGAGCATTGGAGATTAGCAGGAGTGGAAGTAATGAATTACAAATACTCACGTAACTGTAATTAAGTCGATTTTTGGGGTACTTGTACTTTTATGAGTATTCTTTCAAATGTGTCATTTTACTCATACTTAAGTACTATTTAGACCATGTACTTTGCTACTTTGAAAATCAGAAGTCGCTACTGAGTATGTCCGCAATTTGAATTCATTCATTCAACCTTTATTTAAACAGATAAATCACATTGAGCCTCGAAGACTCATTTACAAGTGAGACCTGTTTGGACAGACAAAAAACAGTGGTTAACTGGACACGTAGTTAATATTCAAACCGTTAAAAAATATATATATTTAAAATGTGTATGCATCTTTTATGATTGTCCACTGTCGTCATCACTTTTTGTTAAAAATTCAGGTCTTTCTTGTAAATGAGCCCCTGAGGCTCAATGGGATTAACCTGTATAAATAAAGGTTGAATGAAAAAAAAAAGTTCATCTGCATCTTTGTAGCCAATAAGGCTCTCAGATCGGGGACGCGCCAGTTACCTATGACGTAAGCAAAGGACAACTCCGTAGAGTAGAGAGTCATTTATGGACAGAATATTTGGAGAAGAAGCCAAAGTGGAGACAGGACAACACTGTCAACAGAGAAAATGAAGAGATAAAGGCCGAGGACGAGTGCACGTGGTCGTACCTGGAGGAATGTTTCATGTACAGAGGGTGAAAATGAGACAATGTCCACATGCAAACTTTGTTTGATCTCTACGGTGATAGCAGCTTACAAGACTTCAGCATCTAATCTCAAAAAACATATTGCAGTATACGAGGTTTTACATCTACTAGTATGATATTGGTTTTTTATTGTTTGTATGTGTGGGTTATTAGTTTGGCTAAGTATGCAAAGATCTTAGATATTGTCACTGCCATCAATTTAACTGGTACTAAAATAAGACGGAGCGTCTGAGAAATGTACTTTGAATGTAGCGATTATATTTATATTTATTATATACATTAAATTAAACTGAATGACTTCTATTGACAACACAATAAAACATCAGTTGGTTAAAAAGTAATTAATACTCTGAGTAGTTTTTGAAAAGAGCACTTTGTACTTTTACATAAGTATTTTTATAACACCAGTACTTTTACTTGTAAATGAGAACAATTTAAGCAGTGCAACAGTACTTGTACTTGAGTACAAATTTTCAGTACTCTTTCCACCTCTGGAGATCAGCCTAGCCTAGCCTGCTACCGATGACTCTTTCAAGCTGTGGTGTACATCACCACACACTTATGTCGTTGTGTCGCGGCTTTTTCTGTTCGGGTTGAAACTGAAGCGGCCGCTAAACAGAAAAAGAAACGCGTCAGTTACACGCTGTAATCATAGTGTAATGTACATCAAAATGTCAAAAAGTGTGCTTAAAATTCTTATCACCGTTATTGAATAAAATTATATCGTGATATATATCGATATCGAATTATTGTCCAGCCCTATCCTATAAGAGGGGGGAAGACTACAAACTCTCAAAGATTTTATGGCTTATGTTTATGATGCCAAATTTTACAAATTTAAATAAACAATTAGCTTGAGCTCGGTCCTTTTAGTCAGTGGAGAGTCTTTGCTTCAAGCGAAGAGGTTCAAACATCTTGGCGTCTTGTTCACAAGTGATTGTGAGATGGTGCGGGGGATGGATCCATCCAGAGCTTCGCCTGCAGTAATTAAGACGTTGGCCCAGTCTGTCATGATAAAAGAGCTAAATCTAAAGGCAAAGCTCTTGATTTACTGAACCCTCTACAATCCAGCCTTCACCAACGCTCATGAGATATGGATCATAACCAAAAATATTAGATCCTGGATACAAGCAGCTGAAATGGGCTGAGGCGTTTGGAGTATATTCGTTGCTGCTTTGCATAGAAAGGAAAGCTGTAGACATCTGATCAGGATGCCTTCTGGACACCTCCCTCTGAAGGTTTTTCATGCTCGTCTCACTGGGAGGAGATTTTGGATCAGACCCAAAATCCACCAAAAGGATTATATATCCTTTCTGGCTTGGGAACGTCTTCCCCCAGGAGGAATTGAAGAGCATCGCTGGGTTTTCCTCATGAACCTCAGCAACCCAACTACAGATGAGAGGAAGAAAATGGGGGGATGGATACCACCTAAAAAAAACCTGAAATCTAAAATGGCCCAAAACACAAGGATACATTTTTATTTTTGCTATCTGAAATAACCATGACTCCCACTGCAATTCTTGCAAGGTAGAGACTGTGCTGTTGGCAAGTCTGTAAAGTCTTATTGCTACACACAAACAGAACCATTTTGTGTCTTTGAAAGCCAAATTCAACAGAACTGATTTATTTGTGGTCCAAGGCGCTGGAGGTGTGGCTTCATACCTGACATCTCCTCAGCTGGTGCAAGGCATTTGGCTCTCGCAGCCAACCAGCAATGGAATGCATTCTGTCTGCTCTAAGTGGATTTGAACAAGGGTAATAAATTTTCTGTGGGTGAGCAACGCAGAGTTGTATAATGATGAAGAGTTGAGGCTTGCCTTGGAAGAAACAATGTCACTGAAGTAATGAGCTGGCTTCAAGTGTTTGTTATTTCAAAAGGTATTTTTCCTCTTCGAGGTGCAATTGTCATACAGTTATGGACTGTGCTGCGGCATGTTGTGCTCACAAGGAAAGGCGGAGGGGGATTTGCTCTCAAAAATTCTGTCAGTCAGTGAAAACAACTGAAATCCAAAAATAGTACACCTGGATGTGAAACATTACTTTAAATTTTTAGCTACTGGTGCCTTACACAAGTGAAGAAGACATGTAATTGTGCAACAGGCTTTTAAAACAACATAATGTGTTCAACAGTTAGTTTCCTTTACTTATTCTTAATCATGTATCCTTCAGGATTAAAGGAATACTTTACATATTTTGAAACTAGGTTTATTGGACAGATTATGAACAAAGTCCTTTGGGACAGCAGGATGGATCAGTGGTTACCACTGTTGTCTCACAGCAAGAAGATCCTGGATTCAATCTTCTGTTTGGACCTGGGGTCTTTCTGCGTGGAGGTTTTATGTTCTCCTCGTGTTTGTGTGGGCTCACTGCAGGTGCTCCGGTGTCCTCCCATAAATCACAAACATGCATGTTAGGCTGCCTTCAGGCCCAGGCCTCCCTTGCAAACGAGAGCTGTGATCTTGATGGGATTTGCCTGGTTAAAGAAAGGTTCATGCGGCTTGGATCTGGAGTTGGCCTTGAATGCCCATGTCCTTAAGCAGTCTTACGTTCACACAAGGTCTCTGCAGCTGACTTTTACCGTGTTAGCTTTCTTCTTGTGTTAGCATGCATTAGCTGCTAGGACAGTACTCCAGCCTCTTGCGTTTGCAGATAGTATGTAGAAAATATTACCAAAGCACAAGGTCTGGTCTAAGATTAGTGATAGCATCTGCTGGAAAATTCAACCTCTGGTTCAAGTCCATTACCAACTTCCTGCTTCTTCCAGCTGGTCCAGGTCTGACCAGTCTGATCAAGAAAGCACATCAGTTACTCTTCTTCCTCAGGCGGCTGAGACGAGCTGGTCTGAGAAGCTCAGTCCTCACCTCCTTCTACAGGTGTGCAGTGGAGAGCATCCTGTGCTCCAGCATCAACGTGTGGCATGGAGGCTGCACAGCTGCAGAAAGAAAAGCTTTGCAGAGAGTGGTGAAGGCTGCACAGAAGTCTGCTGGAGTCAACCTCCCCACCATCACAGACATCTACACCTCTAGATGCAGGAAGAAGGCCGCATGCATCATGAAGGACCCCACTCACCCAGCACACACACTTTTTGCCCCGCTCCCCTCAGGCAGGAGGTTGAGGAGCATTAAGTGTAGAACCACTAGACTGAGGAACAGCTTCTACCCTGAAGATGTTAGACTCATAAATTCCTAACCAGGCAAATCACTGTAATGCCACTTTAATTGGTGATATGTCACTTTATCTGTGCTGCTGATTATCCATGCTGCTGATCTTTTGCCTTTAAGCTGCTGTATTCACACCCATCTGCTCACAACAGACTCATGTTCAGGCTGCTGTTTAATACACCATATTATATTACCTTATTAGTTTTTAGCATGCATATATCTTAGATCCTTGTGTACTGTTTCTTTTTATACTTTATATTTTTGCTATTTTGGGATGTAACTGGGACCTTGAGTACACAATTTCGTTCCACCTCATGTACCGCATGTGATGCGAATGACAATAAAGAACCTTGAACCTTGACTTAGCGCCAATCAAGGATTTGGTTTTCTGTCAACCTTTGTGAATGAAGTCTATATGGCTGTTATTAGATGTGCTGACCGAGGAGTCTGGGCACTGATTGAGCCGCTTGGCCTCCAATGTTGTGGCAAAGCTCCTCAGTACCTTGATGTATCGTAGAATCAGCAACATGAGGTTCAGTTGTAATTTACACATAAAGTACCGGTGTGTCTCACAACTTACTAACTCTGCTGTTTTCTTGAGCAACAATCAGATCAACATGAAAAGAAAGCCTAAGCTGCACATTTTTAATTAGCCGTTGTTTGTTTTTTTCTAGTTTTCACCGACACTTAGCCTTTTTAATAAACTGAGAACACTCCAACCTTCTTCAAAACCCCGAGGCTACTGAAAGCATACGTCTGTGTTTTTGGCATCTTCCCTGAACTTTGTGCCGTTAACCGTTGCCACTTGATTAGTTGATTAAACCGTGAGGCACACCTCATATCTGTTTGTGCAATCAGACAGGTGCAAAACAGCACAAGTTCTTCAGACATAAAGACGGTCTGTTTACCTTTACCTCAGAGTCTTCAGGGTGACGGTGTCTTTTCATGTTTCCAGCAGCAATCATCTAAAGATGTGATGGTTAATTACCGCGTTTACGAGTTTTATTGGGGGAGACAGATGAATCTGACACCAACAGCAGCCCATTTAACCCCCTCTCCCACATATAAACACACACATCAACACTCATACAGGTTGGCACACAATTCCCACAGAGTATGTCCCTCTTCTCTTCATTGGATGCATTAATTGCGTAAACGTGGGCGGACTGCACACAGCAGCACACGCCGGGAGAGTTCCCAGAAAGCATGTGTTCAGATGACAACGCGTGCACTCAGTCAATCCCAGTCATCCATGCTGGGATGAAGCCTCTGTCAGTGTGGCCCTCTCAGATGGAATTACTGTCATAGTTGGCAGGCTGACTCTCTCCAGGTGATAAAAGAGGTGTTGATACAGAAGCATCTGGCAGACTCAGGAGCTCCAGACAGATCCTGCTCTCTCCCAGATCCATCAAACCACACACAGCATCTGTTTAGGCTGTAAGATTAGTCTAGTTAGCTGACATTGTGATTTTTCAAAGCTTGTTTCTTGTGCAGGGCGAAATATTGATTTTGTTGATACAACTTAGATTAAACATAAATTCACCCGAGGACGGAGGAGGGGGTTGGAGGGGGGAGTGCTCACACTATCTTCAGCTTCTCACATAAGCACTTTTTTTTTTCCTGAAGGTGTTGCCCAAGGCCTGTTTTTGAAAAGTTTTGATTGATCACCAGGATTTAGGAAGGAATCTCACAATTTAGCGTAAATCACGAAGGAAAGCAAAAATTAAGCAGAGAGGCGTTCAATGCCAGCAGTGTTTGGAGTTTTACTCCGGTTGTAACAACAGTTGTTCAGTGACAATGACAGATGAGGGGGTGTAGATTTGACTGGTGTTTGTTAAAAGTTTCACTGATTGTTTATTTATTTTTAACTGTTTTATCACCCGCCTCCATAAAGCTGGAGATAATGCAATTGACCGTGTCTGCATGTTGTTTGTGTGGCTTTTATCAAAATATCTCATCAAGAAGAAAACAGATAGTTACGAAATATTCAGAAAGTAATAACTGAATGAGTATCTACAACTGAGTATCTTTTAAAGTTGACCCAGTTCAATTTAGCCACCACAGCCATCTGGCTGTAGTAAACACAAAAATGGCTGTAATGCAGTTAAATTTACTGTACAGTAGTCCCTCGCTACTTTGCGGTTCGACTTTTATGGACTTGATCTTTCGTGGGTTTTAAATGATTGTCAACTTTAATATTACTTAAGTGATTGGGACGGTAGGAGATAAAATGTTAACAAACAAAAACTTCAAAACATGTGCCACCATTTTGTAGTTTTCTTTCAGTAAGCCTATACTGTAAAGCCAGTCAAAAGAACTACACTACCCAGAAGCCAACAGTGCTTCCAGGCACTGCTTTATGCTGAAATGGGGCGCACGTTTTGCATCGCAAATCTATGAAGCTCACAGAACTGGCAGGAAAGTCACAAATAATCCTGAAACTTCCTGAAGCTCAATTATCCGCGTGCACATCAACCTGGACGGGGCGGTGGGCTTCGTCACTGCAGGGCAGGTCTGCAAAACCAGAACCGAGCAGCTGGTCTGCAGAGCTGGTGACTAAAATTTTAAAGTACAGTAGGTCCTTGCTACTTTGTGGTTTGTAATTCGCAGACTCACTCTATCGTGGTTTGTTTTAAGTGCAATGCTGTACATAACACAAAGTATTTTCAACAACAAAGTGCTGTCATTTTGTAGTTTTCTTTCATTAAGCCTTCACTGTTTTGCCAGTCTAAATAACTACGTTACCCAGAAGCCATCAGTTCACTTCCCAGAAGTCAACACTGCTTCCATCCTCTGCTTCTGCAAATGGAGGGAAAATTTTGCAAGTCAAAGTCATAAGTTCTGTAAGGATAAGTTCACAGAACTGACAGGAGGAAAGTATGAAATACTTCTGAAGCTGAACTCATCATTCAAGTTGTATCTTCACAGTAGCTGGGCTGCAGCTGATCTGGACTCAGTGTGACCCGGATCCTGGGAGCTGCAGGTAACAGACAGCTGCAGGTTTCAGCCTGGTTCTGGCCACACAGTGCTGGTCCAGACCGGGTCAGAGGTGGTGGTTTAAATCCTGGGCAGCCTTTCTCCTGGAGCAGCAGCGGTGGGCTTCAGTCATAATGCACCGGGACTTTTTTCATCCATTGGGTCGGACGTAACCGAGCCGGTTCTGTTCTTCAAAGACCTCGTAAGTAAAATTTTGTAGCTAATTTCCATATAAGTACTGTATGTAGTTAAAATTAGTAGGTCTAAGAGTTTAGAGGACTGATTGTGAGCTTCATGCAGGATAGGAATGCAGAAACGAACCGAGTTGGAATAGAACAGAGTTGGACCAGAACTGTTGTTGTTCTGCAGAGCTAGTAAGATAGTGTCAGAGTCAGAGTTTCTTTATTTGTCATTTGCACCACATGTGTTACATGTGGTGGAACGAAATTGTGTACACAGGGTCCCAGTTACATCCAACAATAAAATGTAAAAGAAAAACAGTAATAAGATCTAAGATATGAACTAAGAAAAACATCAACTAAAAATACATTAAGTACTAGAAGCATAAAAACAATATGCCGAACAGCAGCACAAACATGAGTCTGTGTGAGCAGATGAGCATGAATGAACACAGCAATATGAAACAGATCAGCAGCAACATGAAACAGATCAGCAGCAACAGGATGTGATTTTTCACAGTGATTATTCTAGTTAGAGATTCATGAGTCTAACAGCATCAGGGTAGAAGCTGTTCCTCAGTCTAGTGGTTCTACATTTAATGCTTCTTCTTAACCTCCTGCCTGAGGGGAGCGGGGCAAAAAGTGTGTGTGCTGGGTGAGTGGGGTCCTTCATGAAGTAAGTAAAATTTAGTAACATATGTTGTTAAAATAATGTAGGTTTAAGAGTCTAGAAAATTCTGAGTGTGGGAAGAGTTTCTAAAACCTTAATAAAAAGTTTACTGTACTTGAACTTGAACTTGGACTACTGTATCCCTACTTCACGTTTTTTCACTTACCGCGGTGCTTCAGGATATCCACTGCAATAAATGAGGGACTACTGTACTGTACAGTACATGTATGTACCGGTATGTTGAAAAAATAATGTAGGTTTAAGAGTTTAGAACATTGCAAGAACGTGGGAAGTGTTTATAAAACCTTAATATATATAAATACTAAAATAAATATAACGTTATACTTCTCGGTTTTTCACCTTCTGCTGTGGTATCTGGAACGTCACCCCCGCGAAAGACGAAAGACTACTGTTTTGAGCTAAAATTTAGTGTGGTAGTAGCTGAGAGTCATCCTAAGCACTTACTTAATTAGAGCGCCTCACATTGCACATCTTTGCTAAAAATATTGGCGTGTTGACCTTGTCTGTTAGCAACATATCTCAGGAACCAATGCACTGATTTTAATGAAACTCTTAGTGAATGCACAACTACAATTGATGGACTGTTGTAGTCAACCCAATTCAAGATGGCCACCACAGCATAATCAACCTTACCAACCACAAAAATTGTTATAACTTAGTCATTGCTAAACTAAAATTTCGTGTGGTAGTAGCTGAGAGGTTTTTTTTTTTTTTTTTTTTTTTTAACAAAAAATTGTTTTAACTTAGTCATGTATGACCAATAAAGTCCATGCATGGACTTTGTTGGTTTTGAACCAGTTTTACATGACTGTTGACGAGGGAGAGGGCAGGCACCAGAGGAGGGGGCGTGCCAAAAAGACCATTTTAGCACCAACATAACTGGTTTGTTCCACTTTGGAGTAAGCTGTTTGGGGGAAGAATCAGTTTTGTGTTGTGTGTTTCCTTGACTGATGAAGCCTTCTGGATGGAAAGTGAAACCTTTCAGCACAAAAAAAAAGAAACTGTCCAGATGACCTGACTGAAGATTGTTGGGTTAGTCATGTATGCTCATAAAATGGTCTTTGTTTTAAAAGCTGGCGGGCGATATGCATTTTGAGGACGAATTAAAGGAATCAAGGTAATCCTTACAAGTCAACTTTTGACACAACATGTATTAAAATGAGGGCAGTCTTTATATTTATACACATACTAGTCTTTTAAATTTTCCTCCTGTGTTTTTCTTTGCTTTAAGTTACACACACTCAAGGAAGAACACAAGACAACTCTTTCTGCCTTGCAAATGTGGCCAAAACCCTCAAGGAACCGAAGCCATTTTTTGTGCAATTACAAAAAAACCTGTCTGACTGGCTTCAAGGCAGCTTGCGAGAATAGGAACGAAGTCCTTCCTGCAGTTTAGATACAGCACTTCTAATCAGCTGGCAGAAAGGTCATTTTACTCATTTCATTTTCACTCACTGGTCCAGTTCTGTTGGTGCCACGATGAGCTCTCAGAGGCGTTCCTCTGTAAGGGCTGGCCTGCTTTTCCTCCTCTTTACAGATCATAAAGAAAACCACAGCAAAACTCAACGGTCCATTCATCGGCTTAAACCAGAGTTTTCCAACATATCTGGTGTCGGTTTGAATCTTAGATGTCTTTAAGCTTCCAGTTCGTGCACGTGTTCCCAACAGCACAATTTTCTTTCCACTGTCGAAGCACACAAATACATCAAGGTATGACCCAACACTGACAACTACAGTCTGCTGCAGAGAGGGATCGCAGCAGACAGGAATTTCCCCCAGGACACATCAGCTCAGACTCAGTGAACTGACGCTGCTTTGGGATGTACAGCAGGTCTGCAGCGGCACTGAGGTAATGTTTGTCTCCGACTCTGTGCGAGATAAACCTGTCATTAGTGCACTGACACACCTGTCACATTCTGACGCTCCGCTTTCTGTGTTCCTCGTTTCTGAACCCGCATCCAGTCCTAAGAGAACTGTGAAAGGTAATGGGGCGAAAGAGGCTGTTTTGATTTTAGATAATGTTTTCAGTGTTCACATAGGTGTTTGTACCGTTAGCAAAATATCTCATGAACCAGATCTACATTGACAACTGATTAACTTTCGGAGTCAATCACATTCAAGATGGCTCCCACAGCTAAGTGACCTTAGCAACCACAAAAACAAGTTTGTCTCAGTTAATTTGACAAACATCAAGCTCAAGCTTGGTGTGGTAATAACGACTCATCACCAACACGTACTCTAAGCATTAAGAGCTCAAGCAAGATTTGTTTTTAAAATGCTGCCATTAAGTGTTGGATTCAACTCTGTTTCTGTGTTAGCAAAATATCATACAAAACCCCTTAACTCTCAGAAAACAACTATTATTTGTACACTGAACTTATTGTTGGAGTTTACCCAATTCAAGATGTCTGCCACAGTCTACAGAATTCACAAAACACAAAAATGGCTATGACTCCATTGATCTTTACAGATCTAACAAGGTTGAGTCAGGTTGAGTCATTTGTTGAGTCATAATTGTACTTAAACTGTTGCCAATAATTGTTGGCACTAACCCCGTTTTTCTTTTAGCAAAATATCTCAAACATATCCTAACAAATCTTTCAGAAAGTACCATATTTTTCAGACTATAAGGCGCATTAAGCAAAACAAAACAGTCAGATAAGTCAAACTTTATTCAACTCATTTACAATAACTCTCAACATTGTTCAGTTGTACCACATCAAATTGGTTCGAGGTCAGTAAGCACAACCAGAATTAATACACAAGGCTCATTGGATTATAAGGCTCACTGTCGATTTTTGAGAAAATGAAAGGATTTTAAGTGTCTCTTGTAGTCTAAAAAATATGGTAACCACTGGATGTGCATCTACAACTACAAAGTAAGTCCATCAAATTAAAGATGGCTGCCACATGTTAGCAAACAAACATGGCAATAACTCTGTCAGTTGTATAGCCATTAACCTAAAATGTGATGCGGTAGTAGCTGAGAGTCATTGAACACATACACCGAGTGTAACATATCACAATATTGCTCATTGTCCAAGTTTGACCAGAACAGCTTGACAAGAACCAGATTTAGGGATTCGAATCAAATCACAGACAACAGGAAAGTTTAAAAGATTTATTGATAAACTGCTTCTGGTGGAGGTCTGAGTCCTTGGGCTAGCACGATCTGGAGAGACAGGAAGGTTAGTGGATTGGAGTTCAATGGCTTTGGTGTGACAGTTTAGTTTATAAACACCAACCTTTATAAACAGGTGAGGAAGAATTTCCTTAGATGAGTGGGTTTCTATGATGTCACAGTTGGAGAAGGTGAGCTGGTTTTGAGGCAGGACTGAACATGTAGCAGTTAGGAGAAAGATCCAGAAGACAGGTCCAGGGAGACAGGCGAGGGTTGTGCACAGGTGATCAGAAATCCGAAACCAAATTTGAATCGTGATCCGGTAGACGTGGTCGTTGTAGAGAAGGCAGGTTGTTACCATGAGCAGAGTAAATAATCCAAAGCAAGCAGGGGATGAGTAAAATGGGTAATCTGTAAAACAGGCATGAAGTCAGGACCAGGAAGACAAACAAAACTGTGGCATGGATGCTGGACATTTACTCACTGAGGATTTCAATAATCTGGCACTGAGGACTGTGAACAGGGAGCTTAAATAGGAGACTGAGCAGGTGTCATGCATGAGCCTGATTGCAGGCAGAGAGTGAGTGGTGAGAAGTGACAGGAGCAGAACATGACTAAGCAAAAAAAAAAAGAAAGAGTAAACAAAAACATGACATAGCCCCACCCCCTAAGGTCCAGCTCCTGATGGACCTCCAGGCTGATCAGGATGGGTTCTGTGAAACTCCCGGACAAGGTTCTTGTCCAGGACGTTGCGGACAGGAACCCAGGATCATTCCTCAGGTCCATAACCTTCCCAATCAACGAGATAATGGTAACCCCAACCCCAACGTCTGGAGCAGAGTATTCTCCTGACGGTGAAGGCTGGAGCCCCATCGATGAGTCGGGCGGGAGGTGGGGGCCTGGAGGAGGGCCCAAAATGTGATGACACCAGGGGTTTGATTTTGGAAATTTGGAAGGTTGGGTGAACTTTGAGTGACTGAGGTAGTTGAAGGCATACTGCCACAGGGTTGATTACTTTGGCTATTGGGAATGGACCAACAAAGCGGGGTGCCAATTTTCGTAGCTCCACCCTAAGAGTCTTTAGTTGAAAGCCAGACCTTCTGGCCCTCCTGGTAGGGTGGGTTCTGGGAGCGACGTCGGTTGTCACCCCTGATTTAAACAGCTGATGTCTTGAGGAGAGTTCTCCTTGCTCTCTTCCAGGTCTGCTGGCACCTAAGAGCTGCTCTGTGGGCAGATGGGACCTGAGCTTCTCTTCCCTGACTAGAGAATACTGGTGGTTGGAAACCATGTACTGTGTAAAAGGGGGACAGACCTGAAGCAGCTGAAGGAAGGGAGTTGATAGCATGTTCAACCCATGGAAGATTAGCTGCCCACTTGGTAGGATCCCCCTCGCACAAAAGGCAAAGTTTTGTCTCCAATTCCCGGTTGGCCCTTTTGCTTTGACCATCCGTTTGTGGGTGGAAACCTGAAGAGAGGCTCACAGAAATTCCAAGAAGGTTACAAAACTCCTTCCAAAAATGAGAAATGAACTGGGGGCCACGGTCAGAGACAATATCAGAGGGAAGTCCATGAAGGCGAAAGATCTCTTTAACCATAATCTCCCCTAGTTCTTTGGCTGATGGGAGCTTTTTCAAGGGTACTAGATGGACCATTTTAGAAAAAAGGTCCACAATAGTTAGAATGACCGTGTTGCCAGAGGAAGACCTGTGATAAAGTCCATAGCTATATGGGACCAAGGACAAGAGGGGATAGGAAGAGGACGTAGAAAACCGGCTGGTGGGCGTCTAGAAGTCTTGGCCTGGCAGCACTGACGACAAAAAGAGATCAAATCCTTAATATCCCTTACCAGGTCCTTCCACCAGAACTGGGCTCTGACTATAGACAGGGTCTTGGTTAAACCAGGGTGACAGAAAAGACAAGATTGGTGACAGAGTTCGAGAACCCTTTTTACTAGAGGAGTAGGTACAAACATCCGGTTCTTGGGGCAATCTGGTGGTGGTGGTTGGACCTGGTTAGCCTGTTTAATCTCTTCCTCCAGCTGAGTTACAGCAAGTCGCACCTTACTAGGTAGGATGAACTCTACCTCATTCTTGGAGGAGTGACCTTCATAATCCTCCGTGATCCGGTAAAGGGCATCTGGTTTTCCATTTCTGGATCCTTGTCTGTAAGACAGAGTAAAATCGAAACGACAGAAGAACAATGCCCACCTGGCCTGTCTGGGGTTGAGTCTTCTGGCAGTCTTTAAGTATTCAAAGTTCTTATGATCAGTCCACACCTGAATAGGTTTCCTGGCACCCTCCAACCAATGTCTCCATTCTTCGAGTGCCTGTTTGACAGCCAGAAGCTCTCGTTCGCCCACATCATAATTACGCTCTGCAGGAGACAAACTTTTAGAGAAAAAAAGGCCCAGGGGTGAGTTTTACCTTCAACATTGCGTTGGCTGAGAACAGCCCCAACCCCTGTGCTGGAAGCATCCACCTCCACGATAAACTGTAGTTCAGGGTCAGGTGAGAGCAATATGGGTGCTGTAGAAAACAGTTTCTTTAATGTGTTTAAGGCCTGTTCTGCTTGCTAGTTCCAATGAAAACTGGTCTTAGAGGATGTGAGGGCGTGCAGAGGAGTGGAGATCTGACTGTAGCCTTTAATTAATTTCCAATAGAAGTTTGCAAATCCAAAGAATCTCTGTAACTGCTTTCTATTTTTTGGTATTGGCCAATCCAACACAGCCGAAACCTTACTAATATCCATGGTTATTTTATTTGGGGAAATAACAAAACCCAAGAAAGAGGTAGACGACTGATGGAATTCACACTTTTCGGCTTTTACAAACAAGTTCTCTAAAAGTCTCAGTAGTACGGAACAAACGTGTTTCTTATGAGAGTTTAAATCCTTGGAAAAAATGAGGATGTCGTCTAAATAAATACAAACTGATTGACCATGTCTCTTAAAACATCATTAACTAAAGCCTGGAACACAGCAGGAACATTTGTGAGTCCAAAAGGCATTACTAGGTATCCATAGTGTCCAGTTGGGGTGTTGAAGGTGGTCTTCCACTCATCCTCCTTCTTAATGCAAACCAGGTGGTATGCATTTCTTAGGTCAATTTTAGTAAAGACCGTGGCTCCTTGGATGAGGTCGAAAGCAGATGTCATGAGAGGTAAGGGGTACTTATTTTTGACAGTAATTTTGTTTAAAACCCGATAATTAATACAAGGGCGAAGTGACCCATCCTTTTTGCCCACAAAGAAAAAAACGGCTCCAGCTGGCGATGCTGAAGGTCGGATTATGCCAGCCTGGAGTGATTCATTAATATATTTTTGCATGGCCTGACTTTCTGGTACAAAGAATACAGGCCACCCTTAGGTGGTGTGGAACCAGGTAGTAATTCAATGGAACAGTCATATGGTCTATGGGCAGGCAAAGAGGTAGCTTTGATTTTATTAAATACTTCTTTTAGGTCGTGATAATCCTCTGGCACTTTAGAGAGGTCAGGATAAGTTTCCTCAATCTTTTCTGGAGGAATAGTGGGTGACACCGCATTAAACAAACATGTGGATAAACATTCCTCGGACCACCCTACTATTTCCTTCCCCCTCCAGTTGATGTGTGGATTGTGTTTATCAAGCCACGTGGCACCAAGAATGATGGGTAACTGGGGGGAATTGACAACAAAGAATTTTATTGTCTCCTGGTGATTGCCACTGAGCTTTAATGAAACAGGTACAGTCTCGAGATGGGTGTCATGCAGTGAATGTCCATCTAAAGCTAAACTCTTGTGGGGTCTGGTGGTTTGGACCAGTTCAATACCCACAGATTTGGCAAACTCTTGATCAATAAACTGTGTCAGCTCCAGAGTCGATTAATGCAGAAACAGGTATAGGTTTCTCACCTTGAACTTTGGTCTCTGCAGGTAGGGTAAATGAAGAGGAGATCATGGGATGTCTAGTAGGGTCCTCTTTCCTACAGAGTCTGGCCTTCTTAAACATTTGGCAACAGAGTGTCCTTCCTTCCCACAGTAGAAGCAGAGGTGATTCCTTCTTCTCCTCTCTCTCTCCTCTGGAGTGAGTCGACTTCCGGCCGACTGCATGAATTCCGCAGATGGTTGCTGTGAAGAGGTGGTAATAGATGGGGTTTTTACGGTGGCAATATGGTTACTTTTAGACTCACCCCAAGGTTGAACTGCTCTCTCAGATCTGGTCTCTTTCTGTAGATGTCTCTCCCAAAGGTGGCGGTCGACCCGGGTTGCCAGGTCTTCCAGTGATTTGAGAGACTCGGGGTATTCTTTGGTCGTCCCTGATGTTTTCATTTAATCCTTGGAAAAAAATGCATCTGTTAGTGCCTCCTCGTTCCACTTGCTTTGAGCTGCAGTGGCATGAACATTGATAATATATTCTGTTACCCGTTTACCTCCTTGTTTTACAGAAAACAACCTACGGGCTGCCTCTCTCTCTCAGGTAGGACAGGGTTGAAGACTCTACAAAGTTCCTTAGCAAAGTCATTAAAGGAACAACAGTACCTTGAGTTCCTTTGCCATTCTGCTGTACCCCATGATTTGGCTTTGCCCGAGAGAAGAGAGATGACATAAGCCACCTTGGATCGCTCAGACGGGAAGGAGGATGGTTGCAACTGAAAATGAATGTCACACTGGGTTAAAAATGAGCGACATTGATCAGGTTCCTCTTTGAACAGTTCTGGGTGGGGTTCTTGGCTGGGAGAGACTTGATGTACAGTGCCTGGGTCGTAATACAATGAATAGGTGCCTGTGGTAGAATCTGCTGGGAAAAGTTATGAATCGAGTGAATAATTTCCTGCATGTCTTTCTCTAATTTAACTGTGGCCCCCTCCACACAAGCTTGCCATTCCTGTGTCTTTGTCAAATCCATTTTGGCCAGATTATTCTGACAAGAACCAGATTTAGGGATTCGAACCAAATCACAAACAACAGGAAGGTTTAAAAGATTTATTGATAAACTGCTTCTGGTGGAGGTCTGAGTCCTTGGGCCAGCACAATCTGAAGAGACAGGAAGGTTAGTGGATTGGAGTTCAATGGCTTTGGTGTGACAGTTCAGTTTATAAACACCAACCTTTATAAACAGATGAGGAAGAATTTCCTTAGAAGAGTTGGTTTCTATGATGTCACAGTTGGAGAAGGTGAGCTGGTTTTGAGGCAGGACTGAGCATGAAGCAGTTGGAAGAAATCCAGAAGACAGGTCCAGGGAGACAGGCGAGGGTCGTGCACAGGTGATCAGAAATCCAAAATCAAACTTGAATCGTGATCCGGTAGACATGGTCTTTGTAGAGAAGGCAGAGGTTGTTACCATGAGCAGAGTAAATAATCCAAAGCAAGCAGGGGATGAGCAAGATAGGTAATCCGTAAAACAGGCATGAAGTCAGGAACAGGGAGACAAATGAAACTGTGGCATGGACGCTGGACATTTACTCACTGAGGCTTTCAATAATCTGGCACTGAGGACTGTGAACAGGGAGCTTAAATAGGAGACTGAGCAGGTGTCATGCATGAGCCTGATAGCAGGCAGAGTGAGTGAGTGTGAGAAGTGACAGGAGCAGAGCATGATTAAGCAAAAAAAATGAAAGAGTAAACAGAAACATGACACATCTACAACTATCACATTTTTCGACAGAAGATAACTTAAACTCTGGCATGAGAGGCGACATGCATTCCTTTAAGGACTGCTAGGCCTTTGACTTGTTTCTGATTTTATTCCTCTTGTCGTATCATTGTTATCCACACGTGTAAACTTGTGGAAAAGAAGCCAAACTGGAGTTGTTCTGGCACTTTTTGCTCCTGCGTATTAGCATTAAAGGTTGTGCTTCACCTGAGTGCAACATGTTTCTTTAGCTGTTCTTTTATCTGGAACCCACAAACCCAATGGGTCACACCTACTTTATAATGGGTCATTGCAGCTTTCATGAATGCAGCAACAGTGTTGGTCAATATGTCTCCTGCTGCTGCCTTTGCAAGTCTGCCACCTGGAGCCAGCGTCATCTCTGGCAGGTTTCCCTCATTCACATGACAGGTGTCACTTGAAGAGCAGCTTGTCAATCGCAGAGTTGTTCATGTGTTCATGACAGCAGCTGTAATGAATGAATCAGTTAAAATGATGGATCGCATGATGGGACAGAAGTCACTCAGAACCACAGTGATGCCCAAATGAAAAAGGAGACTGAGACACATGTTGACAGTTACTGTTTAAAATCAGTGTGTCAATTTTTCTTGCACTCAGGACAGACTGGCATTTTAATTTATACATTTGTACTTATGTTAAAGCTCAATTCTAGAGGTGCAGTTTAAATACAATTATTGCTGACAAATCTTTACTAAATGTCTGCGAGTCAGCAGGTTGTCTTGAAACAGTCTGTTTTTTAAAACAGATTATAGAGGACATGATGATGGATGAGTGGACATGGAGGTAGTTGGAGTGAGGACAGAGTGAGGACAGAGGACAGAGTGAGGACAGAGGACAGAGTGAGGACAGAGTGAGGACAGAGGACAGAGTGAGATTGAGGAGGATGACTTGCTGTGGGGACTCTTGAAGAGAGAACATCCCAACAAAGAAGAAGCAGAGGACATGATGGTGATATTTCATCCTTTAATTACGCTTAAGGCAGTTTATCATTTAAATGTGTGCTGTTCAATAAGAGCCGAAGTTTTCCTTTTAAGAAACAGTTTTGGTTTGGTTGACATTTATGCCGTGTACTTTAGAATTGAGTTTAGTTTCTCTTTAAGGGAAATAAAGAAAAGCTGCTGTCTTCCTATATTTTTCAGCTCCACAAAAGCAGAACTGGCAGACAGAAACAAACCGCTTCAATTTATCCATAATTCTAAACTTTTTGTTCCTGTTGTACAGAAAATTACTTGTTCTTTTCTGTTTTACTCATTGTATTGTTGATGTTAGTTAAACTAATTGCATTTCCTTCGAAAATGTAGTGTGAAGGCTTGTTGCAGAAAACCTGTCAGCTGAAATTGGCTAAAAACATGTTGAAATGTAGCTGAAATGGAAGAACAAGCCTAAGTTAGCAGAAGAAAGCAGAAAAAAACACATATTTGCTAAATTAGGTTTAAATAAGCAGAAATTAACACAAAAATTTGGAAAATTAGCTAAAAAAGCTGAAATTAGCACTTTTTTTGCTTGAAAGTAGCTGAAAAGGTAGAAGATGAAGGAAACGGAAAAAGATGAAATGAGCTCCAAAAATGTGGAATTAGCTAAAAAAGCTCAATTTAGCACAAAACAGCTAAATAGTGGCTGAAATAGCAGATAAAGCTGAAACTAACAAAAATCAAATGAAAGGAGAATAATAAGCTGAAATTAGTATAAAGACGTTAATTGGGCTGGAAGTAGCAGAAGTTACCTAAAAAAATTGGAATTTATCTGAAAACAGCTGAAATTAGCTAAAATATAAAAAGTAGCTGAAAATGTTGACCTAGCTGAAATTAGCAAAAGAAAGCAGAAAGAACATATTTGCACATTTTGGCTGGAAAAAGCAGAAATTAGCACAAAAATTAAAAAAAAAAAACAGCTGAAAAGCAGCTAAAAAGACAGAAAGAAGCTGAAATTATCAGAAGGAAGTGGAGAGAGTACATTTTTGCTGAATTAGGCTGAAAAAACTTTAAGTGAGTGCAAGAAATGTGTAATTAGCTGAAAAAGCAAACATTTGCACAAAACTGCTAAATAGTAGCTGAAAATAGCAGAAAAAGCTGAAACTTGCTGAAATAAGCTGAAAAGAGTGTAACAAGCTGAAATTAGCATAAAGAAGTTATAAGAAGCACAAAAATGTGTAGTTAGCATAAATAATCTAAAAGTAGCACAAAACAGCTGGAAAAACCGCTAAAATTACTTGAAAATAGCTGAGAAAAAGTTTAAATTTGCACAAGCTGAAAGAAGCTGAACCAGAACAAAATGTGAAAGGAGCAGTAAAAGGTTGTAAACAGATCTAAAGATTTGAAGGATGTAAAATGAGCTCAATTCATTTTCTAAAGAGAAAAAGTTGCAGAAAAGGCTAAATATTTCAAACTACTAAAGTTGCACCAATACCAAAAGTCATAACAGGATTGTCCTGAAAGAGCTGAACATTTTGATTTATGATTTGTTGAAATAGCTTGAAAACTGTGGGACAAGAATTGCGCCAAAAAATGTACGGGAAAAAGAAAGGATCACATTAGTGTGAATGCTTCATAAACATTCAAACAGTAACTACCTGAGTTATTAGTCACCGTAGTGAGTCTGCAGTCCGCTGGCATTTCACCTGTTAACATGCTAACTCTTGTAGCTTGTTGCAGACATTTGTTTCAAAACAGCGTCACGCTGAAAAGAAAGACGTGTGTCTCTCCTCTGGTAGACCAGCCATGAACGACTCGGTTACCCACTGAATAAAACGTACAACTACTGACAAGCGTAGAAGTTTAGAAGAAATCCCCTCTTGACTACCGTACGCCCCTGGATGAGGTCCGGAGCAAAAGGTTTGGTAACAAAGGGAGGAAATAAAAACTAAAACACCTTGTCTCTGTTATCTTGTTTAAACCATACAGTATGGTCGTATACCTCGAAACTGCTAACTGACCTATCTTAAAATTTTACAGACGAAAGGAAATAGCCCCAAATATTAAATCTTGTGTATGCATGCTAATATCCTCTGCTTTAAGCTGAGAATCACCTCTGACAGTCTTAAAACCAACCGTCTCATCCTTTTCTCCTAGTGTCTTCTCAACCTAATCTCATAATCTGGAGCGCTAGAGTCAAACACTTTTGGTAAGTTTCTGTTGCAGCCGACTCGTCTTTGTTTGCCTCCTCCTCATCCTGTCACCAGACACCTCTCCTTTTGAGGAGCGCTGATTTATGATGGAAGTGATCGCTGTGGTATCTGTGCCAGCTGACAATGCTCTCTTCTGCTGCTTTTGTTCCCTCCTCGGGAGTTGCAGGTGACATCAGATCACTGTCTGGATCATATTGTTTCACTTCCTGTTAGTAGGAGATACACAAAGCTGGAGATTTGACTTGTTTCTGACCGTCCTAATCATATCCCTGTCGGTGCATGATAGGGGCTTTTTTTTTTTTTTTTTTTGAATGCTAAATAGCAAAACGTTTTAAGACTTCCTGACAGAAAGCCTTTAGGGTGTTTGCTTTTGTCTGGCACAGTTTTTAAAGTCCCTGTCCATCAGCCTTTCTTTCTGGATTTCACAAGACCAGGAGGGGACTTTCACTAATGAATGGTGAAACCCCAAATAGTGCCTGAGCTCCATTTTGCAAAGACAAAACCTGCAATATAACATTACAATAACCATAAATCAACATACTGTAGGTAGAAAGGGCTTTCTATTATCGACAAAGATGGGTGAAAGTGAGCTCCCTTTCACTGCCTTCTTTATCCCGTCTCCCTTTTGTCCTTTTTCTTTATCTCATTACCATCACTGAAGCTGACCTTGGTGCAGAGCATCCAGCTGTGTTCCCCCAGCCCACAGACAAACCTCTGACCCTGAGCTGAACTGTAGGCTCATCTACCACTGTCACAGCCTCATCTACCACTGTCACTGAGCGACCAGGACCGCTCCGAGGTCATCACAGTCCACTAGTGTCAATTCAACTTCTTAAAAAAGGGGGGGTTTGGACTTTAACAGTGATGCATTGTGGGACGGAGAAGTCGACAAATGGAAAATGTTTTGTTTGGATGAATGAGCGAAATGACCGGAGATATCACCCGTCAGACAGAAGGCTTGTTTACAGCCAACACTGGCTATTATTTACAGGGAGCCACGGACATAAAACTCCCATACAACTGGTTGTTAAGAGCTCATGACATCAGAGTCGAGAACTGTGCGTGCAATTAAGCACATTGTGAGCCGGGTTTGCGATCCAAGTGTTTAAACGCGTAGAGCAAGTTTTGACTTTCTGCAAATATTCATTCCAATCCAGCAGCAGCGAATAAAATGCAGATAACGTGACTGAAAAGGTCTGTGGCACCAACTTCAAAACACTTTTTTGTCACCTGCATTGTGGGATACATATCAAAAGAAGTACTTTCAGGTATCTCCTTACCTCGTTTTGGTTGAAGGTGAGGGTGTTTCCATATCTTGGCAGAGCATGAGTGGAGCGAGGGAAAAGATTAATGATATAATAGCTCTGACCACACTGTTTAGTTATTTAAACTGGCAGCATCAGCTCAAATTGTTTCATGGCTTTCTGCAATGATACATTTGGGAGCATGTCTGGGCAAGATGCTTGGAGAGAATTCGCTGCAACTCCCTCTGAACTCAGCCACATGTCAGGGAGCTTGGAAGCCGTGACACCATCAATCCACGCCGAGTGTTTACTTCCCAGTAACTTGTTTGTGCACTTTTACCTGGCTGGCTGCGAAAGAAGTGAAGAATCAAGATGCACCGACTGATTCCCTGATTGCCTCCGTGGCTCTCTTTCAACTTTCACGTCAGGCCTGTTCTTTTACTTAAAAGGCTTTTGTGTCTTGGCGGGGCGAGAGTGAAGACTAATTCTGTGGGTCGAACAGAAGCTGCCGCGGCGTGTTTCTTTTTCCGAAGGGTGAGGAAAGGCTGTCGGGTTAAGCAGCCACCTGACCGGCTGGCTGGCGTTATGATGCTGGATGATGAGCTTTGATAGAGGCTCGTAGGGAGTTTGGTGTTTTTGTTCAAAACATCCCGTGTCAGGAGGCCTGAGACGTCGGAGGATTACTGTAAGCTCAGCTCAGGTGACGCTCGGTGTGCAGGGCGGGGAGGGGGCAGGTATGAGGGCCCTCCATATTCCTGCTCCAAGGCACTTGAAAAACTGAGAGAAGTGACACATGGGGTGGGGATCAACTCTTGCACATCGATTTTAACCGTGGCAGAAAGGGGAAAGGTGGGCGATTATGTTTTGCATGTTTTAGGATGGATTGGGTGTCTGTTAGCAAAATATCTCAGGAGCCACTGGATGGATTTTAGGGTGCATTCACACCAGTCCTGTTTAGTCCGCTTTAATCAAACCCTTGTCCGTTTGCCTAGGAAGGCAGGCTCGTTTGGGGAGGTGTGAATGCGCAATCAAACTCTGATGTGGACCGAAAAAAAACGAACTCTGGTCCGCCTAAAAACCTAGGTCTCAGTTCGGTTGAAGTGAACTCTGGCGTGGTTCAAATGAAGTGTGAATGAAAGCGGACTGGAGATGGCTCCAAAAGCAGGAAGTGGACTACAACACAGGGCAAACAAACCCACATTTCTCATACCTCATACGGAGCCGTCAGCCGCCTTGTGTGAGAAACAACATTCTCCATGGTCTTCTGACTCATCTTCCGCTCGTGCTGAGTCCATTGTTGAAAAATGACAAAACAGAAATCCTACAACCACTTAAATTTGACGCCACTCCATTTTTGTTTTTATTTCCAGCAGAAGAAGAAGTAGAAGTGTCTTCTTCAGAGGTATTTGTGTCATTTCCTTCAGTAGTTCTTGGTGCAGCGCCACCACAGGCGAGGGGGGAACAGTTTGGCCCAACTGACTCAGTTCAGTGTGAATGTGAACCCCACCAGCTGAAAATATAAACAAATGTTCTGAATATTGGTTCCCAACCGAACCGAGTCTACCGGACTATCAGGTGTGAAAACAACCTTCAATGAAACCCTTAGAAAATAAGGATTAGATAAACATACACTCAACCCCATTTAAGACTGTGGGCGTATCAAGTCAGTCTTATACTACACAAACACGGCTAAAACTGTTTTACACAAAATGAACTCAGACTGTGGTGAGGAGTCATTCACATCTAGAATACTTTGAGCTCTAACAAATAGTGTCAAATATAGTTTCAAACATAGCTATTACCTTTTGCAGTCAACCCTGACTGTCTGTTAGCAAAATATCTTTTGAAGTACTTGAGGACTTTTAATAAAACTCTGGCAAATTAATAATTGGATATACATCTATAACTAATTGACTTTTGGAGTCAACTTGATTTAAGATGGCTGCCACAGCCAACTGAGAAAACACACAAATGGATACAACTCTGTCAGTTTAGCAGTTATTGAGATCAAATTTGAGATGGGTTGTTACGTTATGTTCAAGCTTTGACTAAAACAGCCATATAAACTAACTTTGTTTGCTCTCAACATAAAGTGACATGAAAGATGTTGAGTATAATGCATTCCTTCAAGCAATGCTAGGTCTTTACTTAAAATAAACTTTAAACAGTTTCACTTAACGCTTATAGTGCTTCACTGGTTTTATTTATTTATTTGTTTGTTTATTTATTTGTTAATTTAAGTAGATAAATATTTATAATGACTTTAGCAGAAGGCTATCACCGGTTATGTTCATTTCAAATATAATAAATGAATCCTTCAAATTTCCATCAAAGAGTTTACCCATGTCTCTTGTGACTCTAATTGGGGCCGAGATGGTGCAGAGGTAGAGCAGCTGACCTGGGACCAGAAAGTCTTGGTTCAACTCCCAGCTATTCCCACATGTCGTGGTGTCTCTGAGCAAGACACCCAATCCCAAATTGCTCCCCGGGTGCTCAATAGCTGCCCACTACACCACCTGGGTGTATCCATGTGTGATGGGTTAAATGCAGAGAACTACATTAATTTGGTCATTGTATAGGAATATACAATGATGACAACATTTAACACTTAATGTCACTGACACACACACACTTTTGTTTTTCTATCTTTTACAACATTGCATTGACTTCCATTCATTTTTCATTCATTTCTATAGCCTAACCCTGACCCTTACCCTAAACCTAACCATTACCAGTACATATCTAACCCTAAACCTAAC
>NC_056508.1:18714869-18725040 GCF_014905685.2 Nematolebias whitei | reverse complement strand
ACCATTACCAGTACATATCTAACCCTAAACCTAACCATTACCAGTACGTATCTAACCCTAAACCTAACCCACCAACGGCACTTCTTCTTATGGGCCCGAGTTTTGGGCCCCATAAGGAGCAGCTGGTCCTCACAATGTAGTATATGTTGAGAAAATGGGCCTTACAAGGTAACAAATACAAAGATGCACACACACACACACACACACAGAGGAACCAAGCCTGCGGCGATTTGATCATGTGTTTACCTGTAAAATCAGATAGACAGTGGGAAGTTAGATAGACCCTTTGAGGCCAAACAGTCGTGGATCTCTCTTGTGAGGAGTGGATATCATCGACTATCTCCAGCTTCCATCGCACGGCCTCGGTTGCAGAGGAGCACATGAATGAGCTTAGCACCTTCGCAGTATCTCTGGCATCACATAAAGACAACCTTGTGCTCTGCAATTTGGTGTGCAGCGCTCAGGTGCTTGTGCATGTCTCAACCAGAGGGGAAAAACAAAAGTATGACTGACATAATCATGTGTCAGAAGATTTATGGTCAGAGAGCAGAGAGGAGAGGAAAGCTCCAGAGCATATTTTCTTGCTCCTCCTCCTCCTCCTTCGAATTATTGTTTTTAGTTTTGTCCACTTTGTTTGAGTGAAATGCTGGAAGCTGTTGAAATGGATGCGCACGCTCACTAAAAGCTGTGTAATGAAGGCCTTGAGGGATGAATGATTTAACAGCGTTTTTAGAGTGAAACTGTGAGTCATTCCCTCATTCTGTGGTGGTATTTTTAGGTTGTCTTTGGAGAACCAATTCTAAGATCTTATCTGAGTTTAAGTAACTTGGTAATGAAAACAGAATGAATCAAATCCTTTTGCAGCTCGGTTAAATGTAGGTTCAAAAAACCTGCATCAGAAACTGTTGCATTTTCAAACAGCCGCCTGCGTCACCAGATAAAATCAAACGTCAGCAGTAAATCTGATCACTCGTGCAGTCGAGGCTGATCTAATGATAAACTACAAAGCAGGACGGGTCTTGCTTAAGTATGTTTAAAAGACTCGTTGTCGGCTTTGACGCTAATGGCTGGCTGGAGCTCAGAGCTGGGCGGCCCTGATGTGTCGGGTCATGGGAGCAGGTAGGGAAGCTGTGGCACACCTCCAGCAATAACAAAGGGAGGGAGCCAGACTTCCAACCATAAATCTGCTGCTACCACCAATTTTCAACTACCTGCAGGTGACTGGGTGAAAATGAGTGTTTGCATGTGTCTCTCTCCCTCTGTTTGTCTTTATAAATAAAACTCCAAAGGGCAAATGTAACCCCCACTTCAGAGCTACAAGGATATTACACCCCTGAACATGTTGGCATGGGCCCGGTCCTGTTTATGGAGAAACACGTCTAAGAGTATAATCAGCACTTTGGTGATCCTGCAGGGTGTCTGACATGGGCTGAGCTATCAAAGAAGGTGGCGTTTTGTGGTCTTGACTCAAACCGTGGACTCCTGTGTGACGAAGCTTTGCACCTGGCTGCGAAACATTGCAGGTGGATTACCGGGAACAGTAGCCAAACTGCACTATCATGCTGTAAATAGCAGGTTTAATGGCGTAAACATTTACAGCTAATCCAAATTTAACCCGAACCCGAGGGCAGTTTGTAATTTTAGAGCGTCACATTCAAATGATTCACACAAAGCTGGGACTCGGCCACCGTCTTTGAAATGCTGGCAGGTGAAAGTTAATAGGAGGCGCACATAAAAGGAGTTGGTGCGAGCTTGTTGTGCTGGAGATAATGCGATGCGAGCTCTTCGCACAAAAACCCTAGTTTAGCTTTAACCAGGGGCTTTTGAACAGCTGCCTTTTCTTATACAGGTCTTTTGTAGCGATATTATGAAAGCTGAAAGCCTTTGTCAGACAGAGACAAGCCTATGCTATTATCCCCTCACGCCCTTTTCCCTTTTTTTACTTAGATTATGTTGCCACTGACACACAATATGACTTATCTACCATAAGTTGAACCAGAGTTCTCCGCTCTGCTTCTCAGCTGTTTCACAAAGAAGGTGTGTTTTTTTTAGGGATGTACGATATTATCGACATGGTATCGGTATCTCCGATATTAGCGATAAGGTTAAATATCGGACATGGACCATTCCATCAAAATAACTCACCAATATAAAAGGCGCTGTTATTTGTATGACAACCCAGTGAAAAGGACGCCTGCAGCGCCAGCACAACGTTATGACATCATGCTCACCTACCTGTTATGAATGAATTTGACATCAAACATAACCCAAGTTGAAGTATTAAATCCTTTTCAGACCCCTTTTTGCCATCTGCATTTGGTAGCAGGACAAACTGACAAAGACCATGCAGAATAATGTGGTGTTTTAATTCCACAGCAGAGAAAGCTATGTAGTCTCTGTAGGTCTAGGGAAAAATATCGGTATCGGCTATCGGCCAAATAAGTTTTAACATATCAGATATTCGCCAAAAATCCAATATCATACATCCCTTTTTTTTTTTTTTCAAAAGAAGAGTTCAAAAATCCAGGTGAAAACTTCACAAGCCACATTCGTCAGGTTACTTCATCAGCACCTTCTGGGCCCGTCACCCCACTCCACATCCAGTGCTGTGTGAGTGGAATCTGCAAACGGCCGAGAGCTTCAGCGTCGTTAACATTTCCCTGACACGCCAGCCAGCCTCTCTTGGAGACCGCTCTGCATTTTCTCTGCTGCTCAGGAGTTGTTGTAGCAACTAGTGGCCCGTGGAGTGAATGAAGCAGATGTGCAAGTCATCTATCACCTGACAGCTCCCACTCCCCTCAACTGAGCAAGCCATCACGGTGACACGTCTCCCTGGCCAGCCTCATCAATTACAACCGTACCCTTCCATTAGAGCACAAACACCCATCTCCGCGCACACATTCAGCCGCTTTCCTCTCCGCAACATGGGCCCTCAATTAAGCCTGAATAACTTTCCCCTCTCAAAGAACATCTCTCCCTTTGGGCCCACTGTTGCACACATTGTGCTTGCCCTCTGAAAGCTGATTTATCGCCATGGTGACCACACGATGCCGGATAACATTTGTTTTTATCTTACAACGCCTCAAGGAACCAAATAGTGGTGCAAACATGTTTGGAACTAACTGAGTGATTTTATGTTAACTTTAAAGTTAATGCAATGATTGTATCGGTTAATTTATTCCTCTTTAATCAGGAATGAAGATAATTAAGGGTGGCAATGCATAAACAATGAAGCCCCCTTTTTTACTATTCTGCCATTGTTCTTCTTTTCTGGCGTCTGTGGAAAATCCCAAACAAAAAAACACGTCAAAACAAGTGAATTAATTGGGAATAGAGTGCCGAGATGTTTAGTTGTGGTACATTGTACGATGTAAGCAACGTTTGCTAAAAAAAAATCACCTTAAATAAGAAGAGAAGTTTGGTGAATTGAGTGGAAAAAGCCAGAGCTCTTTGACATATATTATTTAAAGCTTAACCCTGCTGCTGCTTTTGGATCTTATTCATCCACAAGGCCTCAATCTTAACACCGGGGCCTTTGACCCAAGGGCAGCTGGAGGGTTAACAGGGTATGGATAATTATTACTTTTTTTTACATTTTGTTTACAGAATTACACGTTCGTTTTATGATTACAATTTCCAAAAAATGATTTTACTCCACAAACTTTACAGTTCTTGTACAACTTGTACATCAAAACATAAGCATGTTTTTTTGTTTGTTTGTTTGTTTTTTACCACGTGTTTCTCAGGATTTCGTTTTCTCTCAAATCCCCCCACCGTGCAGCGTGCACACTTTCAAACACTTATTGACCTCCACTGTACAGCATCTAAGTTCAGAATTTTCTTTTCAAAACTTGAAGTTTCGAGTTTTTTTTTTAATGATTATTATTATCCCTTCTACATAAAACACAGATGAACAATTAAAAAAAATCAACATGGAGGACCAGACGCTTCTGCCACTTACAGTTCAGAAACTTTTTTTTCAGTTTCTGCTCATTAACTGTTTCAGGCTTAACTTTATGGAGGAGAGTGCTGTCAGGGAGTGTGGTTGCCATGGTGACCCTGGAGCTGCTGACAGCGTTTCTTTTGATCTTTGTTCCTTTGACGCCTCTTCTACAGTTCAAACATAAATCAGCATCATTTTGTCAGCTAAAACTAAGATAATGACAAAAGTAAAACCCTGTTCGTTGTTGGACTTAAAAAAAAAATAGTGTTGAATTTTTTTTTTTTTTTAGATCAAGTGATGAAATATCTTCATGCTCATTTATGAGAAAAGTTCCAAATTTAACCCAGATTTATCGCAATTTTACGACTGTTCAAATATGATTCATTCTATCAAAAGAGTGGCAAAGCCAAACATTCCTCGTAGGTTATTTCCTCATAGCATTTGCACTTTTATCAGAAGTAGGTGGTGCGCAAGGAGGCAATGATGAAAATAACGTCTTGCTGGTGTTATTCTGTTCCTGTATTCCATCAGTAGTAGTCATGAAATGCAGTAAACACAGATGTTTGAACACAGACACATATAAACAGTCTCCATCCTGTACAATACACAGCCATGGCAGTGACAGCTAGGGCCAACTTACATAAATCAACGTTTTTTTCTTGTTCACAGGGGTTCATAAACACATCTCTGTGCCTACGCGTGACACAGAGTATTAAAAAATAAGATATAAATAAAAACATTCATATAAAAATAGGCCTTTACAAATATAAACTCTATTAACCGATATTAAAAGTGGAAAAATGTGCTCATGTTTTTTGTTCGGTGTCTATTTCCAGTCAAATCAGCTTGAAGTGGACCCGACATCGGTGACTTCCACCTCGACAAGTGGGCTTTTCTAGACTAGCAGCAGAGGGAAGACGAAAAAACTCATGAAAAGGTCATGAAGGAGCGTCGCCTACAGCAGTTTACTCTGGAGAAACAGGCAGACTTGAATCCAGTGTGTTAACCGTGGACATTGTTGATCGCTCTAACAAACTAAAAAAAAAAAATCTGGACATTTAGCTACTTTTGAGACACAATGAAGAACATTTGCAGCTCTTTACAGAATAAATTAATATTAATAATTCTCATTCACTAGATACAGAATGTTAAATATTTCCAATGGCTATGTCTTGTCATGTGCACAGGAGGAGAAAACCACAGCAGTGTGCCCTCCGAGCTTCAAGTCCACCATCGCTTGTTTGCATTAGCCAAGTTCAAACAGTGAAGAACGTCCATCCATGCAGCTTGTGGACACCCCGTCCCACACGTCAGGCTACAGTTTCTTTGTTTTTCCATTTCCAGTGGTATCACCTGCATCCCAACAGTCTGTGAAAGGGGATGAAGAGCTTTGTGTGCAAAACATCCAAGACGCTCGGCGTTCAGCTTACTCCAGACATCGCGCAGTAGTTGCTCACCGAAAGTCTGCAATGGCAGACTTAGTTCTAAAATGTCCATGAAAACGCAGAAGAACATAGACGCTCACAGAATCTTCACACACTTACCAATAAATATTCTCACTTGCATGTGTACACCTCTGTCCTTTCGCTGCAGGTGTTGCATTTGACGTAGCAGCACCACAGGAACTTGCAGTTGCACTGCCAGACGCGGGAGTACTGGTGTGTGTTGTACCCTCGGCCGCAGCACATCAGGTCGCAGCCGCTGATGTGCTGCATCATTGTCTTGTTGCACACCCTCCCCTGTGTCCCCAGGCTCCCGGTCAAAGGGTCTGCCTCGCAGTAGTTCGGCGACTTTTCTATGTACACCAGATCCGTGTCCAGGGGCTTCCGGTACGAATGAGGCTTCTTGATTTTGAGGAATTTAGGTCGCTTGTTGCGGCTAGCTTTGACTGGTTCCACGTGCACCGCGTGGGCATATTTCTCCTTGAGAATGTAACCAATCTCGCGGAACTTGGGAAGCGTAGTCCAGCAGGTTTTGGTTGTGCAGGAACCCGAGACGCCGTGACACTTACACTCCAGTCGCATGCTCTTCTCCAGAACCTAGACGCAGAGAAACAACTCGGTTAAACAACAACTGGTAACCACAAAACTACAGCAGAAGGTTTCACCGTTATCTCATTTCACCTTACGTCAAATACATCGTCAGTGTCACAGCACCATGCAAAAGTCTTGAATCATCACCCATTATCATGCCTTTGCCAGTATGTTAGCAAAATACCTCATGTACCACTAGACAATGGTTTTGATCAAACTCCACATCTGATTACCTTTTGAAGCAAACTGGATCCACAACTAATCAATCTTAAGGTAGTATCTCACTAGGCTGCAGTCGTTTTAGACTAGTCGGCAACTCAGAATTACGTATACCGGCAAAAAGACGCATATTTAGATTATTTTTTTTTCAATTCAGGAAAATTGGTGGGTTTTTGAAAACCACAACATAGTTTTGTTTTCACAACGTACAAAACTGTGTTCTTGCCAGCGCACAATATTTTGTTGCCCGCCCTCATCCACATCACACCTTTCTCGACCCACTTTACACCTAGACTCCACCACATGTATGACTTAACCTACTGAAGTATACGTTGGAAATGAAGTGTTTGAACGACCCTAAAAACCAAAATGAAGAACACCCAAGCTATGCAGTGAAATCCACACTGGCAGAGCTTGTTTGATCTGACTATGGACAGCCATCAGGGCATGCTGCAGCACCTACTGCACCCATACTTCCCATGGCCTGGTTCAGGGCTATAACCACGGATGTGTCCTGGTTAAAGGTGAGCAGCAGTCATTCAAAATTCAAAGTTATAAGAATGTATGCGACAATTAAATGTTAAATGTTTTGAAACATTTTGGAGACTCCCTCATGAATACTGTTCATCAACGAGCCCGCTACGGTCGCAGCTAAGTGAGATACTACCCTTATCAAACTCAAACATGGCTATACCTCAGTCAACATTACAAATATTGATTTAAAGTTGCATGTGATAGCTTAAACTCATCCCCACTACCTATAGTGTGAAGTTTTGGCATGAAAAAGAGAGGGTGATATGAATTTTTTCAAATAATACTACTTTCATTTAGTTGTACTTTGCTTTAAGGAGACAGATCTTCTTGTAATATTGTAAAATGATCTGGATCAGTCAAATTTATTTGACTGATTCTTTGGGGAATCATTGAGCATGAACTTTGATGTTTTGAACCATTTTGGCTATGGCTGCCTCAGAGGAGTCCATGGGGGAGAAGGCAGACTCCAGAAACCATCTTATCCCCATCAAATTGGTTGGCCCATTATGTGAGTAAGCCATTTATGGGACTGAGTTTGTTGTGGCTCCTCGGACTGATGAAGTCCTTTGGATGAAGGATGAAACATTTCAGCAAAAAAAGAAACCGTCCAGAGGAGCTGACTGAACTTTGTTGGATTTTGATCTGTATTTAACAATCTTCCCGATGTGTCACAGTTTATCTTTTGACTTTGGCAGCTTTTTCTGCTAATTTTCAGTTCAGTGCCTGACCAGTCAGAGGAATTCTTTGTTTTTAGTTTTGCTTTGCTTTCTGATCTAAAAATCACCAGTAGGGGTGCACGGATAAATCGGCCCTGATTTCCTTAATTTTGGGAAATCGGAAATCGGCCGATACTTGCATGAGAAACCGATTTTACCGATTTTTTTAGTTTTAACAACAATTGTCTGAACTTCATTTATATTTCAGAGCACTACCTCATGGCCAGTTAAAACAAGTTTGTATTGTTTCTAGGATATACCATACCATACAAATTTATTTATAGAGCATGTAAAACAGCAACAAGGCCAACCAAAGTGCTGTACAATTGAAACAAACAAGCACAGCGAACAGGAAAACATAAAATAAAAATATAGATACAAATAGCAGCAGATAATAACTAAATGACCAACACTGTAGACTACAGACAGGATCAAAACAAATCACACCGTGTCAAAGGCAAGGGAATAAAAGTGGGTTTTCAGGCTAGATTTAAAGACTGAGAGTGTGGGAGTCTGCCTGACACGCAGTGGCAACTCATTCCACAGTCTTGGACCTGAAAGCCCTGTCACCTCTGAGCTTATGACGAGTTTCTGGATATTGTTCAAGGGTATGTTTTTCAACAAAATAATATTGGAACATTGAAGGTGCATTGTGACCTAACACCTGACAGTGTCACTTATAAAACAAAATCGTATCGGCCAAAATCGGAATCGGCAGGTCAGACTTTTTAGAAATCGGTGATTGGCCAGAAAACTGCAATCAGTGCACCCCTAATCACCAGGCATGAAAAAGCTCCTGAATTTAAGGGATGAACTGCTGTTGTGTGACATGACCAAGGTCAAGAATCACATTTTAAACTTTATATTTAGGCCCTTTGATACACAATGACACGGATTGCTCACATTTCTACTACTGAATGTACAAAAAAGAACATTCCAAAATGTTTATTTAAATAAAATTGTACTTGAGCACCAGTTGTAGGTATTTTATATGATTCCCAAAGAGCAGTAAGCTAGACCTTGTCATACAGTTGATGACCACCTGAAGAATGATGTATCTCTCAGACCCATTAGGTCTTTGCTACTTCTTGACGACATGGCAGATTATGTCCATCTATAGTTGTCTTTTTGTCCTGACCTTTATTTTGTCCTCCACTTCCCAGTTTCTCACTTTTTTTAAACACACCCTGCACAACATGCCGTCATGGTCAGGTACCAAGACTGAACGAAAAATGAGTGGAAAAGCAGCCAAAAGTGCAAAGTACAATGTCTGAGAGACCTTCAGAGAGAACTACAGCTCAAGAATCTGGTTTGCTTGACCCCTGCAGAGTAGAAGCTGAAAAGATAAAACAATAGCTCTGTATGTCTCAACAATAGCATCTTATATGTAATCAGGTTTGAAGCGCCTAAATGAAGCAGTTCTTCTAATGCCAAAGTCCTAAAGCAACAAGCAATATGAAACCTATCAAACAATGTGACTTACAAATCCACGACGGCAGGGGATTAAATACAGCCCCACCACACTGCAGTGTAATACGTATACACAGGAGCCAAAATAATGTATCAGATTTCACGCTCTGTGTCTGTAGTTACCACACACAACCCACAAAACGTCATGAGTGACTGTACAAGGCGCCGAGTGACTAGGATTACCGCTAAACCCTGAGCTGATGACAATGAGAAGAGCCACAGGAGTTTTCCCTAGCAGCAAGGTCAATTGCAATTTCCTTTTTTTTATAATGCTAGTTGTTTGGTACGTAATCTGCTCTCCTGAAGCCATTCGCTTGAAATTTATGTCCGTGTTCCTGGCGAGAAAGCTGTCCCATTAAACCCCAAACACAGACGTGTGAACAGGAACTAGAAGAAGGAACTTTTTCCTGGGTGGACCACTTCATAAAAAGCTTGGCTTCACCTCCCCAATCCATCAGATGTCCTGTAACTAACACTTGTGACAGCCATTGTCTGCACGTCTGCCTTTGGGGAGCTGTGAACGGTGCTCCTGCTCGGTGTCACCGCTTTTGATTAACATAAATAATAGGGGGTGGGGGTGGGGGTGGGGGGGTCTTTCAAAACAGAGGTTCTATTTATTAGTGGAAAGAAAAGGGAAATAAGCAAGGCCGCTCAACGTTTGAATCCACAAGCAGAAGCTTTTCCCTGGGAGAGGCGAGCTAGCTGTCCAGATAAGCCAATTTGAAGTCATGGTTCGAAAGCCCACATTTAAAAAAACCCTGCTTTGTATAAATGCGTGGAGACTTTTCAGCCTCTGCGTCAGACGTGTTAGTTGTGTGAATCAGGCCACTTTGGCAGAGTCAAATAGAGAGAGAGAGAGGATATCGGTTAACTTGGGCTCTTCATTCTTCTAAGCCTTTCTTTGGCACGTTATGCTGCCCAGCCTCTAACTTCTAGACCTGCTGGAGTCTCTTTGTCGCGCTGCAGTGTTCTGCAACCATGCATGCAGGGAAAGACTATAAATGAAAACAGCTCAGCAAGCGTTCCTCCTTGGTGTGTCATTTTATTTTGTTTGTTGTGTCTTGATTTGTGGAATTTTATATTTTTCTTGTGACTGTGACCACCAAGTCATTAAAAAATGGGATCTTGTGCCAAAGTTTGTGCAAATACAGTAGTCCCTCGTTTATCGTGGGGGATCCGTACCCTGAAGACCTGCGATAAGTGAAAAAGCGCGAAGTAGGAATAGTAGTACAAGAAGTTAGTAGTTTATTTTAGTA
>NC_056508.1:18684461-18704869 GCF_014905685.2 Nematolebias whitei | reverse complement strand
TATGTAGCCTGATTAAAAAAAATACTGTGAACAAACGTTATCAGACAGCAACATACCCACTTTCAACTCTTTTCCGAAGACGGTCCTCTCTCCGAGCGCAGAGCAGTTCCAGCGGCCGGTTTTGAACTGAAACTGACACTCGTTGATGCCCATTTGGACCCCCTCTCCGATGACGATAATGGCATCGGGGCGACTTTGGCAGATAATCCGTTGTCTGGGAGCCAAACCGGGGATCTTGTTACAGATTATACTCGCACCTAGGGCCACCACCGACGAAAAGCCACTGCGAATGGAAGACGGAGAAGACCCCAATCAGGCTTTTTTTTTTTTTTTTTTTTTAATTTAAATTCTATTATTTGTCTAGAGTTTATGATTTAGTTTCACATATTTCTCCTTGAGAGAAACGCTTCCAGTTTTATCTTTTTTTTTTTTTTACACTGACGACATCCAGCGCCGTTACGCGTCAGCGCTCCTCACCAATGTTCCATTTTTTTTTTAAATGATTAAATTAGCCACCTGCTTTTGATTGTCATATAAAAAGAAACTGAAAGCCATGCCATTTTTGTGTGTTGTTGCTAAAAGTTGTAGGTTCTGGCAATGAATAGATAAACGCAGCTCACCCGATTTTCAAGTAAACAATCCCTAAACAAAGCAAAACTCTTAAAATCCAGCGCCGTGTTCTCCGACTCATTGCGGCCCAGCGTTCGGTTTCATGCACCGATCTGCAGATGACCAAGTCGCTTCTCTCCTGTTAGATCTGCAGATGACCAAGTCGCTTCTCTCCTGTTAGATCTGCAGATGACCGAGTCGCTTCTCTCCTGTTAGTCTCCGCTCCGGCTCAGCGCAGGTAACTCCAAAGGAAGTCCAAAATGAGGAAAAACATTAAGAAAAACCTGTAGACGCTCGAGGTTTTATTATAAATAAATATATATATGTATATATATATATATATATTACAAAGCATCCAAAACTTCCTTTACGTGCCCCCCCCTCTGGCTTGGCCCTCCTGTCATTATTGCGGGGGTGTCACAGGTAACTCTTGGGGTGAACAAGTGCGCTTATCTGTTTCTCCCAGTTCCTCAGCTACCCGCAGGTCTTGGCTATATATCTGCCTCATCTATCTGGGGCGTGTTCACAGGAGACATGGGGCCCTGCTGAAGAATCCCGCCAGGGCTGAATCTTAACGCGCGCGCACGCACACACCTCCGCTGAGAATTCACCTTGACGAATCGGAGCTGCTATTAATTTGGTTATTAAGTGAGTCAGGGTGTCACGCGCTCATGCGTTTGTTTCAGTTAACAGCGTGTTTCCACACTTGCCAAGAAACACAAAGCAAAAGCCAACTATAATCATTACTTTAATTACTGAATAATGTTATGTTCAAGTCCAGACTCAGACTAGATAAATACCGTGTTTCTCTCTAAACTTTAATTTCACGACGCATTTGAGGACTTTAACATGTTACGTACTTGTTAAATGCCTCAACAAATAAAAGACGAGTAATTTATTTTTATTTTTATTTATGCCCCTTACAGTAGAAGTTGTCCTCCTCTTGTCGCATCTTTGCGCAACATCAGTCCAACACGGAGCCGCCTGTCTTTAACACTGGCGACATCTAGTGGTGAATTACTGTCACTGCAGGCTGTAAACCCCACACAAATATCCGGTTTGTCCCTGATTTATTTCCGTAGTTTTTGTAAAGCGTCGCTTTAACTTTGTTGACAGGAAGCGTTGGGAAACTGTTGTCAGTATGGATCCATATCCCCTCGTTAGTGATTGTCTTATACATATTTTTACATTTCTGACCGAAGACGATTTAATCAGCGCTTCGAGCGTGTGTAAGGTGAGGTGTGTCTGCTTCGCGGAAGTAGTGTTTCTTATCTGAATGAAATGTTTTCTTTTTAAATTGGATGTTTATATTTTCAGAACTGGCACGAAGCTGCAGAGACTCCCTGGTTATGGAGGTGAATCATTGTCTCTTTCTGTCTTTTCCAACATCAGTTCATGGGCGAGGCGAGGAGTGTGTAAATAACACTGATATTACTAGTTTTTAAAGTGCTCAAGTTATTGAAACCAACATAGACCCAAACTTATATTTTAATCTCACCTCCTCCGTCAATATAGGCTTTTATTATAAGGCTTTTATTATAAGGCTTTTATTATAAGGCTTTTATTATAAGGCTTTTATTATAACAATGTAACCAGCCGCAGCACTGACCCACTGGCTCCAATAAACAAATCAGTGTTTCTCCCTGACCCCTTGAAAGAACAGCGATTGTGTTTAAATCAGAATTTTATCATAACCAAACCAAATAAAAAATGCATTGTTTTTTTTAAATTCTGTATGCTTTTATATTCAACCAACTTTTAAAGCTGGTTTAGTATGAGGAAAATCACTGGGCCAAAAAAAGTGTTAAGACCTAAGTATATATATATATATATATGTTTTTAGGTCAATGAGTGGACTGCGTCAAAGCAATTTATCATCAAAAAGCACAGCAGCACATATACCTGTCCAGAGGCGTTTAAGATTTCTCTCTGTGTAATCACATTTTTAACTGTCATGTCACTTCATTTATTGTAATAAAATTCAATTCATTTTCAATTCAGTTTATTTATACAGTGCCAAGTCACAGCAGAAGTCATCTCAGGACACTGAACCAGGGCCGGCGCAAGGAATAAGCAAATTAAGCGGCTGCTTGGGGCCCCAGGGCCACTACGAGGCCCCCTAAGTGGAAGCACAGGGTTTAGGAAGTTTGTGAAGTATTGAGGAAGAAATAACATAAACAGGTCAAATGTGTGGGTAAAGGTTGTTTAATATTTTAAGTTCAGCTTTTGCAAATTGTTGCATACATTTACATAGTTTTAAGAAATAATTATTCAAATTTAATAAATTTTTTTAACCATTTTACATGGTTTCAAGTAATCCTTCATTTATATTATTTAAGTATTTCCTTGATATTTATTTGTTTTTATTTAATTTTGTCTGTTTTTGCACAATTTAAGTTGTTTTATCCGTTTGTTGTCGATCTTGCACTACAAATTATTTTGAACATTACTGTTGCAGTTCTTTGGAACCAAAGATAATAAACCAGATGACACTTTTGCTGTAAAATACATTGAATACAGGTGTTGTTTTTTCTTATTTTGTTACTTTTAGTACCACACATATAGGTTAATGTAAACAGGGCTGTCAGAGTTGCAATGAATGATCTGATCATGTGACTGTTGATTGCAGTAATCCACATTATTAGCAGAAATAAAGGGCCCCAAACCTAATTTTGCTTAGGGCCCCATGGAGGTTTAGGCCGGCACCGCACTGAACAGAAACATTCATATATATAAATAATAATTTAACATTATTTATCTGAGGAGCAGCTTTGAATTTAACTCCATCACAAAACTCTCATCTTGAGCAAACATGAAGGCGACAGTGGAAAGAAAAAACTCCCTCGTGAGGAAGAAACCTTTAACAGAACCAGGCTCAGGACAAGCGGCCATCTGCTTCGACCGGCAATAGATAACAGAAAAAAACGATAACCGTATAAACCGTTTTTAATGTGTTGTGCAGCCTTGACTCTGACCAACAGATTAGTTGTGGGAAGGTGTGTGTGAGGTGGTGGAGAGACAAAGATGCAAACGTTTATTCATTCGTTCTTCTCAGGAGGATGTGTCTGCAGCGCTGGAGTTTCTGCAGCCTCGCTGCCTTGGGGAGTGAAGAGTCATGGAAAAGATACTTCCTGCGACGCGCCCAGCTGGAGCTGAAAATGACCAGAGGTCAGTGCGGAGGTTACACCTGCAAAAGCCTACGAGGACACTCAGGTATGCGTTCACTTTCTATGCAGCAAGAGTTCCTTACATGACTTCATGATCCCGTTCCTCTGATCCGTGTGCTGCACGTCCCGTCCATCAGGCAGGGTGGTGGGTTTGGCGTACCTGCAGGGGAACTCAAGCCAGTGTCCTAATGTCTGGAGCAGCAGCGCCATCGTCTGCAGCGCTTCTTCTGATGGTACCGTTCGAGCGTGGAACGTCCAAAAAGTCAGTGCAGCATCTTCCCGCCAACGGTTAACATGTTGAAATGTGTTTGTTTGTGCAGAGAGTTCTTTGTGTTTTGCTTTTAATCAGCCTAAAAGTCGTATGCTCAATGATTTGTCATTAAAAGCCTGCCCAACACCTTTTCACCTTCAGGGTGAGCTGGTGTGGTGCAGTCCTGTGCAGGGTCCTTTAACAGGGATTGTGGTGGATGAGAAGCAGGAGGTTGTGGTCACTTCAGACTCTACCGGCCTCATCAAGACGTGGCAGGGCTCCACCGGCCTGGAGTTGGCCTCCTTTTCTGTGGCTGCCTCTCACTGTACGTTACTGCAGTACAACATCAACACTGACTGGTTCCTGACTGTAAGTAACATCAGCGTCTCTTTCAATGTTTTTAAAGACCATTTATTAGTGTGAATAGTCATCATTCTTTGTTAAATCAGGTCTCTCTTGTAAATGAGTCCTCGAGGCTCGATGGGATTTACCAGTCTAAATAAAGGTTGAATGAATGAATAATAGTGTGAATGTTCATGAAGCATTCACACTATTGAGATCCATTTTTCTTCCATACGTTTTGCAGCATCTTTCTCGTACCACTATTTTTGTGCTAGTTCAACAAAACATAAATCAAAATGTTCAGTTCATCAGGAGAAGGGCGCTATGACTTTTGGTATTGGTGCAACTTTAGCTTTTTGAAATGTTTAGCCTTTTCTGCCACTTTTCTTTCTCATAGAAAATGAATTGAGCTCATCCTTAAAATCTTTTACAGACTTTTACTGCTCCTTTCACATTTTGTTCTGATTCAGCTTCTTTCAGCTTCCTTGTGCAAATTTAATCATTTTTCAGCAAATTTCAGCTGTTTTGTGATCCTTTTAGATTATTTCTGCTAGCTACAACTTCTTTGTGCTTTTAACTTCTTTTGGCTAATTTTAGCTTGTTATGTTCCTTTCGGCTAATTTCTGCAAGTTTCAGATTTTTCTGCTATTTCAGCTACTATTTAGCTCTTTTTTGCTATTTTGCTGTCTGCAAATTTTACCATTTTCTGCTAATCCCACATTTTTTGCCCTCATTTCAACTTTTTCAGCCTAATTCAGCAAAAATGTGCTCTCTCCACTTCATACTTCTAATCTAAGCCTCTTTCTACTTTTAAGCTACTTTTCAGCTGTTTTTTTTTTTTTTTTGCTTATTTCAGCTTTTTTCAGATAATTTCCACCTTTTTGTGCTCTTTTCTGCTTCTTTCAGCCTAATTGGGCAAACGTGTTCTTTCTACCTTCTTCTGCTAATTTAAGCTTGGTCTACATTTTCAACTACAATTAAAATAAAAATTGTAGCTAATTTCAGTTGTTTTCAGATGGGTTCAGGTTTTTCGTGGTAACTGCTGCTACTTTTAGCCAAAATAACTTTTCTCTGCTAATTTCAGCTTATTATGCTCCTTTCGGATTTTTCTGCAATTTCAGCTTATATTTTGCTGTTTTATACTAGTTTGAGCTTTTTCAGCTAATTCCACATGTTTTAGCTTATTTCAGATCTTTCCACTTCCTTCTAGTCTTTTAAGCTTCTTTCTGTCTTTTCAGCTAATTTCCAGCCTTTTGTTGTTGCTAATTTCAACATTTTTAGCAGATTTACTATTTTTTGTGCTAATTTCTGCTTATTTAAACCTAATTCAGCAAATATGTGTTCTTTCCACTTTCTTCTGCTGATTTAGGCTTGTTCTTCCATTTCATCTACATTTCAGCATTTTTTAGCCAATTTTAGCTGTTTTTCAGCAAGTTCTTCTGCAATAAGCATTCACACTGCATTTTCACAGGAAATGCAATTTCTCTAGTTGTCATTATTTTCTCTTGCAGGTTGGAACTGCTCAGGGATCAGTGTGCACATTAGCCGATTCCACTTTGACTAAAAAGTCCAGTTTGATGATGTTTGACAGCTTCAACGTCAACGTGCTTCTAGTTTCACCGGACAGGAAATGGATCTTAGCTGGAACCAAGGAGAATGATGATTTAAGTCCAAAGGTATTTGACTGTGTCTGCGTGTTGCTGGAGTCGCTCCGGTCTGCTCCTGTGTGTTTTTCTATTACCACATGACCTCTGTGCAAATAATTCAGTCAGATGTTCACACGACAAAGCATTTTTAAGTACATGTGTCATTTGGTTTGTGGCCAGGTGATCTACAGCGAGAGTTTGACCTCTCCGCTCGAAGACGAAGACCCTCTGAGTCAGTCCGTGCCGGTCTCTGGATGCCAGGCGGCTGTCTTCATACCCACCCAGCCTGCCAGACTGGCTGTCATCCACCACACCGGGCACAGGGGCAACAAAGCCCTCACTGTCTGCGATGTGAGCATAAAGAAGACGAAGTACAAGACAGAGATCCAGGGTGAGGGCTGATGCGTATAATCACTTGGAAAATACTTCTGAACCCAGGTTATTAAAAAAAGGCCAGTTGGTGAGTCAGCCTGGGAAATTTACTTGCATCTGCAGAGACTGTTGAGAAATCTGCTGGAATTTGGACTTTCTTTTTTTTTTTTTTTTTTAGCTTTTTCATTGTATGCAGAAGACTTTTAATACACAATGAATAGTGTTTTTAAATAGCAGTGCACATACCAGGAGCTCCACTTAAATCAACCTCACTTGACCTGAGTGCTGACAGAGGCCTTTCAGATCCACACTCTTAACTTTATTAAAACTGAGAAGCAGGCGTCTCATTGGACGCACTTAACTTTCACTGGACATACTTCCACCACATGTGGTGGAAACAATATAGTTGACGTGAACTTGAACTTAAAAGTGTAAAGTATTTCCAAATTATTGCATGCGTGAGTTTCCTCCCACAGACTGAAATCATGCATTTTAATCAAATTGATAACTTTAAAAATAGTCCCTAGAGCAGAGGTGTTCATTCCTGGTCCTTTTGGGCCACTATCCTTCATGTTTTAGCTGTTTTTCTGCTCCAGCACACCTGATTTAAATCAATGAGTGATTAACAGGCTTCTGCGGAACATGAGGATTAATTCAGCCTTTGATTCAGTTGTGTTGAAGCAGGAAACAAGTAAAACATGCAGTATAGTGGCCCTCGAGGACCAGGATTGGACACCCCTGCCCTAGAGTGTGAATGGTTGTCTTGTGACTCTTTTTTCTGTTTGCAGTCCAGCAGGTGGAGTCCTTCCCTTTGACGCTGAACGACTCCTCAGGAATCCTTCTGGAGGCCAGGAGCAGCAACTGCATGGTGCTGTCAGCTGGGTGTCAGCTGTGGGTGTACTCGCTGAAAGGAGCCCTGCTTGCTAGTTTTCAAGATCACACGGAGCCCATCTCTTCAATTTGTGTGGTAGGCTGGTTGTCGTCTGAGGCTCAGGGAAATATCTCCTCACCTGGTCTTAGTTTCTGGGGGTTCGGAGCAACATCTCTGTTGTTTCTCTGCTGTTTTCAGGGCTGTTTCTGTGTGGTGACAGCATCTCGGGATCTCTCGTTACGAGTGCTGACGTGGAGGAGCGACAGAGATCAAGGACTGACCCTGGAGAGTCGGTATCACTTACTGGGAGGCTCTCACTCGATGTCCAGGTAGAGACTGCTGCGTCATGCCAGCATCTGTAACGCATCATGAGTAGAGCTATGTTTGACAGAGTACATAACATCAACATAAAGAAGATGACAAAGTGTCTCTGCGTTGTTCAACTGAAGCCAAACGTCCTGGTTCATGGGCGCTGCCATGTTGTATTTTAGGAGCCAAAGTCTTACTTTTGTATTACTGTAAAACTTTATGTTTATTTTTAATCTTCATGTCTTCTGGAGGGAATAAGAAAATGATAAATAAACTGTAATTGACAATAAAACTCCAAAAACCTTTTCAATGATGCACTTTACCCATCATATATGAATGCTTTAGCCTGGTAACATATTTATTGTTAACTTAATTGCATTTCTTGTGAAAATGCAGTGTGAATGCTAGTTGCAGAAGAACTTGCTGAAAAACTGCTGAAATTGGCTAAAATGGAAGGACAAGCCTAAATTAGCAGAAGCCAGAAAGAACACATTTTTGCTGAAATAGGTTTAAATATGCAGAAATGAGCACAAAAATTAGTAAATTAGCTAAAAAGGCTGAAATTAGCAACCCCCAAAAAGCTGAAAAGTAGCTGAAAAGGAAGAAAGAAGCTTAAACTAACAGAAGGAAGTGGAAGGAGCTGAAATGAGCTAAAAAAATGTGGAGTTAGCTGGAAAAGCTTAAATTAGCATAAAACAGCTATATAGTAACTGAAATAGTAGAAAAGGCTGAAACTTGCAGAAATAAGCTAAAAGGAGTGTAACAAGCTGAAATTAGCAGAAAGAATTTAGAAGAAGCACAAAAATGTTGTAGTTAGCCAAAATAATCTGAAAGGAGCAGAAAACAACTGAAAAAACTGCTGAAATTAGCTGAAAAAATGTGTAAATTTGCACAAGGAAGCTGAAAGAAGCAGAACAAAATCTGAAAGGAGCAGTAAAAGGTTGTAAAGAGATCTAAAGATTTGAAGGATATAACATTAGCTCAATTCATTTTCTATGAGAAAAAAAAGTGGCAGAAAAGGCTAAATATTTCAAAAAGCTAAAGTCGCATCAATACCAAACGTCATAGCGCCCTTCTCCTGAAAGAGCTGAACGTTTTGTTCTATGATTTGTTGAAATAACTGTGGGATGAGAATCGTGCCAAAAATGTACGGAAGAAAATCAGACCACAACAGAGTGAATGCTTCATAAACATTTGCACAACTAGACATCACAGAACATTTCAAAGTGCACAGATTTTGACCCGTTAGGCTTTCCATACATCCACGTTTCTACACAACCGCAAAAGGTAAATAAAAACTATGTGCGCCGGCTTCAGAATGAGAGTCTATGCTTGACTAATGTTGTGTTTTATTGCCTAATATTTTTGTGCTTTGTCTTTTCTAGAGGGTTCACTCACGTCGCCTGTGACTACTCTAGCATTGTGGCCTCCGTGGAGGGGAATGATGGAAAAGACGTCCTGAAGGCGTACTCATTCACATCTTGATTGTCATGGCCCTACGGACATGGTATCAACTAGTTTACACGAATGAACTGATCATTATACTCTGTAAACTTTAAATAAGATGTTGTTGGTTGAACCATATCTACAGATTTTAAACTAAAGGCAATAACCTGTGGGAATGTGTTTAAAAATGCAAAAGCTGTACAATAGTCTGTATGTTCTGTATTTGTGCTTTCAGAGCAGAGGTATGTATATGATGAATGTAACTAGGCTTAAGGCAAATGTTTTAAGGTGTATTATTAAGCTTAGCTAACAGACATAGCTTAAAGCATAACATTTGTGTCACAAGGCACAGCTTTTTTCCTATAAAGTCAAGTTGTATTTGTGTCATGAATAAAGGAATTATGATCTCTGCTCTTCTCCCATGGCCACAGATCTCATGTCCTTAAGGAGACTCCTCAGAACGGAAGGGAGAGACTCGTAAACTTTCCTCCCGTCCTCAGTATTTATATTCATCTGCCAAAATACAAACAGGAAAACTTGGTTAAACAATTGCAATAAATTTAAATGTATGCCAAAAGGCAATTCATGTTTTTTTGTCTTACCCTGGTGAAAGCTCTGATGGTACGCTGCAGGAATGCATTTTCAACCTCCTCTGAAATCTTCTGCATGTGAGCCATGCAGTCCAGTATGCATGTTAAGGTTTCTTTAGGAGCCTGAGAAGAAATGGCACGATGATTAACTCTTTGTTGGCAGGCATGTTTGGTCCCTTTCTCTGTGTTTAAATATCTCACATCTCAGTAAAATTTAAAAATACTGAGCTAAACTTTTATATGGTTGTAGCTGAGAGTGCTCCTCAACACAAGCACTGGCTCATTGTGCATCACATGAGATTGTGCATTTCATAGGCCTGTTGCGATAAACAATAAATCAATTAATCGCATGATAAATTAAAATGAGGTTGCTAATTTTCATTTATTGGCTTTATTGTTTCTTCATGTCTCTCTCTTTCTACTGAAGACACTGGATGACAAAAAGGCTCTTCGCTGACCCCACCCTTTCTCTTTCTCCTCTTTAAAAAAAACTGTTTTTAACGATCCAAAATCACGTTTTTGGATCGTTAAAAGCAGCTAAGCTGAGAAGCTAAGCTACGAGCTAAGCTAACAGGCCGACCTCGGGGGGAAAAAAACCTCCTTCTTGTCAAAGCTCCAAAATTTATGGTTGAAACCCGTGCCTTCGTCTAAAAACTTGTTTTTCGCTACAAAAAGAAGCTGAGAACTTGTTTACTGATTTTTTTATTTAAAGCTTTGTGTGTAAAGTGCTATGCTAAAGAGATCAAACCACACCAAATGTCCGCCATTTTGAGAACTGAAGAGAGACAGCCCATGTCACATCAAGGGGCCTCCCTCCCATTTTCTTAGAGACGCGCTGCTCGCTCCCTCACTATCCATCCTTCGGTTCAAACAATCTTATACTGCCATCCAGTGGTCAAAAAAGGTACCACACTCAAAACAAATTAACCAACATTTCTTCTTAATTTAGACAATAATTATTAATTATTGTCAAATTTCAAACAATATTATAGTTTATCACAATAATTTCTGACACAATTAATGCCCAGCTAAATTTGTTATCATGACAGGCCTAGCAGTTCATTCATACTTTTTGACAGAAATATTGACAAATCTGTTGTTTTTCATCATAACAAGATCTTCGTTTAACTCTGGCATTCAGGTCTCTCTGATAAATGAGTCCCCGAGGCTCAGTGGGACTAACCTGTCTAAATGAAGGTTGAATTAATGAATTAAAGGGCAGCACGGTGGCGCAACTGGTAGAGCTGCTGCCTCTCAGCGAGCAGGTCCCTGGTTCAAACCCCGGTCCAGGGGCCTTTCTGGGTGGAGTTTGCATGTTCTCTCCGTGCATGCGTGGGTTTTCTCCGGGTGCTCCGGTTTCCTCCCACAGACCAAAAACATGCATGTTAGGCTGATTGGTAACTCTAAATTGTCCCTAGGTGTGAGTGAGAGAGTGAATGGTTGTTTGTCTCGTTTGTCTCTATGTGTCCCTGTGATGGACTTGCGACCCGTCCAGGGTGTACCCCGCCCCTCGCACAGTGATTGCTGGACATGGGCACCGGCGACCCCCGTGACCCAAAATGGAATAAACGGGTAAAGATAATGGATGGATGGATGGATGAATGAATTAAAGGCTGGGCGATTGGCCCTAAGTGGTTCAATCTGATTGGACCTCTGACCTGGCCGAGCGTGTTTAGGACAGGCTTGGTATAGCCGATGTCAGGATTCAGGGCTTCGGCATCTTGGAAGGAGATGACGGGCTCTTTGAGCTGCTCCAGCCAGGCCCACATGAGTCCAGTGAGGATGAAGGGATCTCGTTCCGTGCACAGCCGCTCCCATGCACTGCCTTGATTCAGCTCTGCCTGCACACATTCAAGCGTCAAATCATTTCATACTGAGTCAAAATGAATGCTATATGTAGTGTTAGTACTGTCTAAAGGGGCAGTCTGTATCAACATCAAGTTTATACACGTTATTTTAGCAGGTTAGTTACCTGCCAGACCAACACTCTGTTCTTATGCTCCTCTTGCCCATCAAGAAACAGGTCCACTGCCAGTGCCTGTGCCACCAACAACCTCCTGGCTTCTAGAGACAACTCCGACTGCAAGGTGATGCAGGGAACCTCCGACTGCTCCTCTTTGTTTTGAAACGTCGCCCCGTTTACTTCCAGCTCGTCTCTCTGCGCTGCCTTCCACCTCACCATGCGTCCCTTTTCGTCTGATTTATCGTTTCCCACTGACTCACTGCGTTGCACTGCTTCCCTCTTCGTCTTCTTCAGCACAGTTGTTCCATCATTTTGGTTTTCCACGTTCTTGATTTGCCAGAGGGTACCAGTTGAGCTGTGGGATACATCGGATGTGCTGCTGTTCTGATCTTGACTCTGGGATGCGGGGAGGTTGACCTCGGAGGTAAATGAAGAGGTCAGAGGTTGTGTGAGAAGGTTCAGCTGCGAGCCCAGCCGCCTCAAGTCAGACTCGCTGTAGCTCAGACTTTTGCGGTGGTAGAAGATGGGCGGCTCGTGGAAGTGTCTGGGTAAGGTGGGAGAACCTGGTAAACGAGGCTCCTTGGCAAATATTTCAGGCCCCATCTTCTCAATTATATTGAGAGTCATTTCTATGTCATGAACATCAGGAGCTTCAAGAATATCCTCCTCTATCACCTCACGATTCTCTGCAATGTCCACCAGCAGCCTGCAGACCAGATGGATAATTTTAGGCAGGTGTCTCAGCTCCTTTCTCTCATTGCCATGCAGGATATGTCTCTGACGGTTAAGGTACTGGGACAGGGTGACTGGGTTGGACTGAGGCTGAGCGCAAGAGAAGACACTTCTCAGGGGGTTAAGGAACTGAACAAAGTCTCTCACGGAGCGCAGCTGGCCTCGGGTTTGAATTGAGCTGGGCCGTTTGGCACGTACATATGAAATAGCTTGGTTAGCATTCATTCTGGTAGAGTAGGCCAAAAAACATGCTAACAGCACACCTAGAGTTGTAAGAGAAAGATTTTTACTTTGTGTGCAGATGAAAAATCGGATCTATTTAAGTTGGGTTGGGAAGATTATGAACAATAAATATCTTACTTGTTGAGGATAGCAATTTGAACAACCTCAGTTTTAGAGAAAATGTTTAATTCTGACCAGGTTAGCAAACTAGCGGTTAGCTCAAGAGGAGCGAAGACCAAACAACTCAAATCTTAAAAATTTCAAAGTGGTTCATGTGAAACACCTTTCATCACCTTTTACACCTACACCACCATCAGCGTTGCATTGCACAGTTATTCCAGCAGAAATATTATAATATGCCTGCAGGAAATGAACCAGGCTGCAACAGAAGTGCTCCAGCAAGATGCTGCTGTTATTTACAGTTTCCAGAAAAATGACAACTATTTAAATAACCAACATTAAATTGATGCTAAAGCAAATGTTCATAAAATAGTGGTTGTGTGCTGATATTAATTATTTTTAGATTGAAGTTGTTTTAAATGGTAAATGGACTGGACTTAAACCTTATCAAGATACTAAAAGCACTTTACAGCCTGTGCCCTCATTTACCCATTCATACAGCACTCTGCTATATTTATACAAAGATTAATCAGTGCTTTATCACATTCATGCACCGATGAACACATCGAATGCAATGAGGGGTTCAGTGTCTCGCCCAGGGACAATTCCGCATGTGACTGCTGGTGGAATCGAACCCCCAACTCTCCCATTTGAAGATGAATGCTCTAACCACTCAGACACAGCCGCCCAATTTAAGAATGCAGCAATCCACTTTGGTCTTGGCATCACTTGGACTAGCTATTACCTTTAAAATCTGATCAGAAATGACCTTATTATTTCAAATAGATGACGTTCAAAGAACTGTATGAGTGTAATGGTACAGCTATGTCATGGTTTAATAAGCACCTCTGCATGAGGGTCATAGTTTGGTACAGGTTCTGCACAACAAGAAACACAACTAAATGCTAGTGTTTTATTTGTTATACACACACACACACACAGGTTTGTTTTGCTATCTTTATGGGGCCTTTGCATTGACTTCCATTCATTTTTCATTCATTTCTATAGCCTAACCATGACCTTTATCCATAACCTAACCATTACCAGTACATACCTAACCCTAAACCTAACACATCCTCAATTCACACCTTAGTCCTAAACCTAGCCCCTAACCCACCAACGGGACTTCTTCTTATGGGGCCCGGGCTTTGGGCCCATAAGGAGCAGTTGGTCCTCACAATGCAGTATAAGTTGGAAAAATGGGCCTCACAAAGTAGCATAAACAAGGACACACACACACATATATATATATATATATTATATATGTTTAATTATATATATTTATATATATCACCCTTCCTACTGGGCAGAGTCTAAGATAGTAGTTCATGTAAAACATTGTAGGGTTTTGAAATAGGTTAAAAAAAATTCACTGTTCTGTCTTTTTCACACAGTCTGAATTGTAAACGTTTGATCAACTACAGAAACCTTTCTGTTCAGATTTTTCTTGGGTTATGAATATATTGCAATGCAAAGAAAGAAAATAATTAAAATACAACAAAAGTCAAGAAGTGTTTACTTCAGGTAATTTGACTTCCACCTGATGCAACATAAGCCATTGTAGAACTGAATAACATCTCCTTAATGTCAAAGAGCAAAATAAAATAAAATGGTAAAAACTCATCTATAATTTCTCAGCAATTGAGTGCTATTGTGGGAAAAAAGTGGAGGTACATATGGAGTAAAGTACACTGGTTTGTATTTACAAGATACAGACATGGCAGCTTAAGTACCATCTTGTCTGTACTTGAAAGATACATTTTTAAGGTATATATTGTATAAGGTACAAGAAATATTACTTTAAATTTTTTTGGTACATTCTTATCTCCCCTCTGCTGCAACTGTCCATGATCACTGAGCCCACAAAGTTCATTATTTAAGCTTCTGCATATTTTCAGAAATATTAATGCTTTGTTTTATTTAGCGTGTTTGAGAAAGTTTTTTTTTTTTTTTGCCTCTTCTGTCAAGGTTATTGCAAAATGTATTTAAAATGTACACCTGCTTCTTGATGGGAGGTGATCAGCTGTGACCGATGTAGTTCCCTGAGCATGTCTGTAGTAAACCACCAGGGTACAAATACATGTACAATTACACCCCTACCGTCTACAATGAGTAGGATATTAATTAATCATAATCTTCCAGAAAACCCCACTTTAAAATATTTTAACTAAACGTCTTTAGTCAAAAACACTCACCACATAATTTCAAAACCTACCTGTTCGTCCGAGGCCCGCGTGGCAGTGGACCGCCACCTTTCCCTCCTGCAGAGCAAAGGCCATGACCTTCACCATGTCCAGCACTCTGGTGAGGTTGGCCACGCCGTAGTCACACCAGCCAAAATTGTAGAAATAAACTAAAAGTTAAACACATTTTGAGCAAGTTTTGTTAAAAAAACAAACTAACTTGTATTTATGGTTAATATTCCTGAAAGTACATACTGTTGTTTTTCATGAAGACTTCTGGGTGGTATGAAAACCCACTCTCTGGCTCCAGAGGTTTTCCACAGAACGCATGTTCTCCGGGTACTTGCAGGTTGATCACAGTTTTAATACCGTTCCTTAATACAAGCAGAACACAGAACGTGTCATTCTCGTGTTTTCTCCGTTTTCCTAAAAAACTTCTGGCAGCTGATGACCTTAAAATGAGAAGTAAATACCTTTTGAACTGATCAATAACGTCATACTTTTCAATGATTTCTGTTGAAGGTCTGGACATGGCAAGAAGATGGTCAGTAATCCTAAAAGAGTGGAAAAACAAACAAATCAACATTGTTTTCACCAAAGTTCATGATCAATAATCCAGCTTTAAAGTCCACCAATGTCCAGTCAGGTCATCTGGACTGTTTCTTCTTTTACTGAGATGTTTCATCCTTCATCCAAAGGACTTCTTCAATCTGAGGAGCCACCAAACAAAACTGATTCTCACAAACAGCATACTCCATAGTGGCAAAAACAAACAAAAAAACAGTTTGCTGGTGCTAAAATGGCCTCCGGGGCCCACCCTCTCCCCCGTCAACTCGTCGGAGGCAGTCATGCCAAAGTGGTTCAAAACACCAAAGTTCATGCTCAATAATCCGATTAAAGAAGTCCTTTGGATGAAGGACGAAACGTCTCAGCAAATGAAACCGTCCAGATGACCTGACTGGACATTGTTTTCATTTCTGCCAACATTTTTAGTTCAAACTGAAGAAATCACGAAAGAAGGACGCACCAGGATGAATAGAGGCCTTTTATGGCCTGCTGATCTTCACTCCAGTAACACGGATTGTCAAACTTGCAGGCTTCGCCTCCACATCCGTATGAGCATTGCATCTGAGCAGGGAAGATGTTTCGTACAGCTTCTCCTACTATTGTGTATTTCGCTCTGGGGGCTTTGACTGCATTATAGGAGGGGACAAGAAAAGAACATGACTCTTTAACATAAACAGCTTAAACCAACAACATGTTTTACTTATGAAACCAAAAGGTCAAATATTGTATTTCAGATGCTTTTGAAATTCTTTATAACGTTTTAGACACAGCTGTAGAACAACTCTGAATTGGCTCCATCAAATGTAGGTTGTGCTGTAACGCCTGACAGTTAAGATCATCAGCAGTGAGGCACATTGGCTGCGTCTAATCCTCTCTTGGCACTGCATGTCCACTGTTAGGGCATTATGGTAAAAATAGCTACTTGTCTGCTTGAAAAGCACTGTAACAGGATATTTTGGTGTAGTAAAAGCACAAATATAGCTTGGCAACAACTCTGGAGACAGTAAAAGGTACATTTGGTGAAAAAATCATTGCTTATCTTGACTTACTGTATTCCATCAAAGACCCCCCTTGTATCTTTGCATGAAATGCCATGTGAAGCCTCACTCAGGCTGACTGTCATAGCAGAGCCTGGGAAAATAAACGACCTTCTTACTGTTACTGTAAAAATGTCTGGACGAAGGACATTTCAATCACGTTAGGTCAACACAGTTCAAAGCATTACCAGATGATTATTCATGGCAGGTATGGATTCAGCATTAAAATACAAGTTTAACTTGGACAGCATGGACAAACTGAAATCAATTTAACAACAAATACGTCTCACCAAAACGATCTCAATCAAGATGGCTCACCTTTGGAGGTTGAGACGAGATGCTCTTGTGCTGCGCCGCAGAAGGTAAATAATTTACAGCTACAGTTGCAGGCATTTCTGACGCCGATCCTCAGAGCTCTGACGCTGTCCCCTCCTCTCTGGCTTTGTGAGAAGTCAATCCTGTGACCTTATTGGTGTCAGATTATCTCAGTGCGTTGAGGCGGCACATGACGAGGAAACAGTGGATTCAGTGCTCCTCTGTTCGAGACCTTGACCGATCCAGTGTGGATCAGATGGAAAAGTGAGATTTGGCTGTTTGTGATGAGCCCCATGCACAGGCTCCTTTAGTCTCACTTATGTCTCACTCCTTCCAGATTACACCACTAATCTTATAATGAACAAATTAAATACTGACCCCTCTACAAAATCTTGTACAACTGCCACATTAACGTCTTCCTTATCCACTGCATGTGAGTTTGATAAATTCATTATCACCGTTTATCAGCTGACCAGCAGTCTGCTCAACCAGACAGATGTTTGACTGAAGAGCTTGTGTTTAGAACAACGGTTCAGTCATGGGTTTTAATTTCTTTGTGTCAGCACACTAAAGCCTACCTGTCCTGCTTCCACTCATCGTCATCGTGTCGTAGCAAGAGGGTGAAATCTCGTTAGCTTACGGTCCACCTCACTAAAGCTGGTTTACTTCAGGTGAGCAGGGCAGACATCACTTTGTCATGTGAAGCATGCAGTGAGCTCACAACCCGTAATCCTAATGCAAATCTGAAATGTTGTGGTCCAATATATTCAATTTATTTATATTTGTGTTTAAATGCGTCAATCAAAACCTGTAGGTTTACAATTCAGTTCTGTCCCATAAAATCTAAATGTGTCCAGTTCACTTAACTTGTATTCAATTATAAAACATTTCAGTATTGTCAAGTTCAGAATACCAGGGTTAATAAAATATTACAAAACAAACATAAAATGCCAATTTTTGATTTGAAATGTGGCCAGTATGTCCTCCAACAACTTTAGCGCATAGCAGCATAACTAAAGGGGTAGCTCAGGATAATGTGAGACGATTCAAACAGTAATAAAAAAAAAATGTGTCAGGGCCTTCATTTGTGACCTGTTGCAACGTGACTGCTGGAGATATAGGCACCAGCTCACCACGATTCAGAATGGAAAGCTAATAGAGAAATCATTCCACTTTAGGTTTTAGTGCACTAATCAAAAAGCATTTCTTTCATCTGTTGCACTTATTGAGCTGTGTGGTAAACTTTGACATGTTAGAGCCTCCACGAGCTGCTTTTTTACAATCAGCAGAAGATTAAATAAAATTGCCCACTTAGGTGAAAACTGCAAAACCACACAACAAAATACTCAGTTATCTCTGAATATCATGAGATAAAACATTACTCAAGTTGCAGTAGAAGCACGCTCTCGACAATGTGTAAAAATAGAAGAATAACAATAATACATGATGTGAATCCATTTCAAATTTATAAAACAATAATCTTTGCTTCAATGTTTTTATGAAGGCATTAACAAATATGAATGATTTTAAACAATACTTTTACTTTTAAACCACTGGAATAGAATAGTTTCACTAGTATTATCCATCCATCCATCCATTATCTTTACCCGTTTATTCCATTTTGGGTCACGGGGGTCGCTGGTGCCCATGTCCAGCAATCACTGTGCGAGGGGCGGGGTACACCCTGGACGGGTCGCAAGTCCATCACAGGGACACATAGAGACAAACGAGACAAACAACCATTCACTCTCTCACTCACACCTAGGGACAATTTAGAGTCACCAATCAGCCTAACATGCATGTTTTTGGTCTGTGGGAGGAAATCGGAGTACCCGGAGAAAACCCACGCATGCACGGAGAGAACATGCAAACTCCACCCAGAAAGGCCCCTGGACCGGGGTTTGAACCAAGGACCTGCTCGCTGAGAGGCAGCAGCTCCACCAGTTGCGCCACCGTGCTGCCCCACTAGTATTATTATAAGATTAAATAATAGGGAGTGGTGGCTCAGAGGTTAGAGAAGGTGGGCCTGTGATCAGAAGTTTGCTGGTTCAACTCCCGGTACCAACAACATCAAAATGTGACAGGTGAAATGCCCACACCTGCCTCCACCCTCACTTGCCTGGGCCCTTGAGCAAGGCCCTTACACAATCTGCTCCCTCGGGCATCCCATCTCTGCTCCACACACACATATATATATATATAAAATACGTTTTTTAATGTGTGGCTGTGAATGTTTACTAATATTACAAAATAAAAGAACCATGGAGTCTAACCTGCACTGTGCAGCTTGAGTTACTCAACAAAATGAAGTTTCAACATTGGGTACTGTAATTCGGTCTGAAACTGTAGGAGAAACATCCTCCTGGATTAACTTTGTGTAAAATATTCGTGAAAATATTAAATCAGACTTTTCCGACAGGTGGCAGCAGATAGAGGCCCAGCAGCTGCTTCAGAGCCTTTCTGTTTCAAACAACAAACCGCTTGGTGCGAAGATTTCCGTACTCCACATAGACATGTCAAATGGCCTTATGGGATAGTGAGTTGTTTTAGTGACTCAGGCCGCCATTTGTTCTCTACAGTAGGCGGTAAATAAACTACATTTCCATAGGAGCACTGACAGTGGGCCGGAGCTTTCCCAGCTGATTGCGTAGAGAGATGTTTGATTTCAGCAAATGGGCTCATCCACTGAAGAGGCGCGCCCACAGCCTGTTGAGCCCACGGACTGAAACTGTGGAGTTACCGGAAACGAAGCACCTTTGTTTCAAAATAAAGCAAACACGTTGCGATTTCTTCAGAAAATATGAATGTTATAAACATTACATAAACGTTACATGTAACCTGTGTTATTTTTATTTGTCTTTACTCTTATACGCAAACATAACTATCCTACGTAAGCTCAGAGCGTCAAATGTATTTAATTTTACTTTTATTTTGAAAGCACAACGCGGAAACAGTACGTCTCTTCTTCCGCTTTGCTGTGTGTTGACGTTTTGGACTGGGGCCGTGTCACTCCCACAAGCAGCGGGTGGAGAGCTGGAGAAAACGGCCGAGCGTAACGATGGAGCATGTTTAAAAGATAACAGCGGGTCGGTCAGCGAAGAAAATTAAACAAAGTCCATGACCAAAGAGACAAGACCGGCCACGAGCAACGCAGACCCGACAACCACCATGCAATTCAAATACAGACGAATTTGAGCAACGGCTTCTTCTTCTTCTCCGACTTCTTCAAGGTTAACACCGCAGATCAGCTGGCGTGCGTTGAACCCCCATCATGTCCGTGGAGGAGCAGGGTTTCCCCGACGCGATGCTGCTGCTGAAGGCCGGGCCCGAGTGGCTGCGGGCTGAGGTCGAGCGTCTCTCCCGGGAGCTGACGGAGACCACCAACGAGAAGATCCAGGCTGCGGAGTACGGGCTGGCGGTGCTGGAGGAGAAGCAGCAGCTCAAACAGCAGTACGAGGACATGGAGGTGGAGTACGAGGCCGTGAGACAGGAGCTCGACCAACTCAAAGAGGTAGTTTCATAAATCATTAAATATCACAGCGCCACATTGGACTGGTTCAACCAAACATCACGCATTATTCTTGCATGTTTACAAAACTATATATATCTATATATATATATAGCGTCTCTCCCGGGAGCTGGCGGAGACCACCAACGAGAAGATCCA
>NC_056508.1:18683667-18684361 GCF_014905685.2 Nematolebias whitei | reverse complement strand
TATATATATATATATTATTTTTATTTTTTTTTATTTGTGACATATTTATTTGCTGGATACTTCTTACTTCTAACCTACAAAGCCCTCAACAACCTAGCTCCATCTTATATTACAGATCTTGTTCCATATTTTCCTAACAGAGCACTTTGCTCTCAGGCTGCAGGTTTACTTGTGGTTCCTAGAGTTTCCAAAAGCAGAATGGGAGGAAGATCTTTCAGTTATCAGGCTCCTCTCTTGTGGAACCAACTTCCAGTTTCTGTCCATGAGGCTGACACATTGTCCAGTTTAAGACTTTCCTTTTTGATAAATCCTATAGTTATGGTTGGCTTGTTATGCTGCCATAGGTTTAGACTACTGGAGGACAAATTGACCTCATTTCCTAAAATGAATTGTTAGAATTGAATAGTTTTCATTTGATATTATTTCAATCTTAACATGTGATTCTTGACCTGCCATTGTGTATCTATTCCCCTCAAACCCAGCCGGTTGAAGCAGATGATCACTTGTCCTGAGCCTGGTTCTGCTAAAGGTTTCTTCCTCACGAGGGAGTTTTTCCTTTCCACTGTCGCCTTCATGCTTGCACAAGATGAGAGTCTGCACTGAAGTTAAACTCAAAGCAGTCTGCTCCTCAGATAAATAATGTTAACATATATATATATATATATATATATATATATATATATATATATATATA
>NC_056508.1:18664435-18683657 GCF_014905685.2 Nematolebias whitei | reverse complement strand
ATATATATATATATATATATATATATATATATATATATATATATATATATATATATATATATTAGTGCCCTGAGATTACTTCTGTTGTGACTTGGTGTTTTAGAAATAAACTGAATTGAACTGAACTGGATCACATTTGAGCAGACATCAGTTCATTCCACAAGGCCAAAAATGCAAGGAGGAGGAAGGGATGCTCTTAACTGTGGGCATCCCTGCACCCACACCACCTCTGTGCTCAGGAAGTCCCCCATTACTCTGCTACCTTTATTTATTTATGCAGCTCCAAATACCCTTTCTTCAAGACAGTTCTCTGCCTCACACATAAGCCTGGTGTGTTTCCACAAGCAAGGAGACATACCCACTGCCCTGATATGATCAAAAATATGCTGTTTGATGTAGAAATCAAAACGAGGTCATTGCTTGTGTTATTTTTCTTGTTGTATCGTTTAGACATCCACATTTACACGTCGTGGCTGTTAGAGTGATGCTTTTAACGTCTGCGCTCACTCTGGGCTAGGAAACAAGACTTTCTAGTTCGGTTGAAACGGGCGGGAGCATGTTTGAATTTAAACCTTCCCGCTTTTAGAAGTGCACAAACTGCAGATGAGGCAAGAGAGTTTATGACCATTGTGGGAATGGAAAGAATGTTGAGCGGATGGTTACGGCGCAGCAGGCCTTGAGAGTCAGATAAAGGATGTCTGTTTTTCTCAACAGTGGTCTGACTTATTCCTCCTCTGCCGAGTGACGCATCCAGTTCTCTTCCGGAGCAACAATTTGTTTCTTTTCTGTGATTTAGATGGAGATAAACTGACTTTAAAGCAGACAGAAGTGACCATCAAATGTTGCTTTCTTTTATTTCTTTCTCTACCCACTGTCACAGGAAAAAAAAAACCCAGCTAATTCCAGCTGGCTTGTTCATGTGTTGTTCACATCCTCGTCTGATGTGTGATTTCTTTCTGAGTCGTCTCAGAGCTAGCAAAGCCTGGCTGATGAGAGGACTCTGGTGTACACCCCCTCGTTCTTTGCCAGTAGTCTGCTTTCGCCTCATGGGTTTTTGAGAGACATGGAAATGTTTTCCAGCCCCTTTGTTCCTTCTGCTTGTCTCGGCCTTCCGGTGGCCCTCTCCCTTGTTCAGCTTTCCCATGCAATATCTTGGCAGCAGATTTTTCTCTGTCGCAGGGGAATGACAACAAGAAGGCTCTAAAAAGAAAGAAACTGGTGGGCTAGAAGAGTAGACATGGCAGTAAAGAAGAAGTCTAAAAGTGAGGATCTTTTCCCCACTTAGACTTGGACTAAATATTCAGCTTGGTCTCTTTTATATTTTGATTGTGATTATCAGCTTCTAACAGAACGGAGCCCCTTCTGTGTTGTAATAAATTCCAGTGTTAGCTGGAAGCTACCACACATGGTGGGGTTGCATTAGTTCCACATTTGATGTGAACCTCTGGTAGAGCACATTTATAATCCTCTATCCCACTATAACCCCAAAGATGGCCACCAAGGGCAAGAGGGATGTTATCACAAGAGAAATACAAACACGTCCGTCCAACTTTTCTCTCCACTTCCTCTTCATTGTCTGCAAGAAGACATCGAGTTGTTAGGAGGAAGAATATCGCAAACGGGAAATGTAGGAAAAGTTTTGCAAAAGCTGAATGGTTTTCATGCAAAACTTGGTCTCATTGTTCATGGGTTTGATAGTTTATGGGTCAAAGTGGCCAGTAAGGTTGTTGGCAGCTGTGACCAAAATAAAATTCAAGGTATATCTGCAGTCAGGTGTAGACGTCATGCTACACAGACACTGTTGACACTGATGGCAGTGATGTTTGGACTCTGCTGCTCTTTTGTCTTGAGAGCTACAGAGCTGCTTAACACTCAATCCTTCCTACAGACTCTAAATCTCTTCTCTTGCTTACTGGCATGCACAAACACACGACAAAAGAAAACCACTGGGATTTGTGTGAGTGTTCATAATGTTTTAAATGCCCACACTTTATATCTGCTGCATGTAACAATCAGTCAGAAATCAACATGACAGTAGGCAAACCTTTGCTGTTTAGACAGTCCCCCCCCCCATCCCACAACACACTCGTATACCACCACCACCACCCATTCTGCTCTTGAGGCAGGAAGATGGAGGAATGCTGTGATTTTTCTGTTGCTTAGGAACAGCTCTGCTCGGTGCCGTCCTGCCTCCTCAGCAGGTGCTGCAGATAAACCCTGATGGACGGTCTTAGGTAGCGTTCAAAGGGCTCGGATGAACTGGATGAATGCATTCACAGTACTTCTGATGATGTTTGTAGTATATTTACAGCGCAGACGGTTTTTTCCTCTCGTTTGGACACTTCCTAACCCTGGCTTGTGTATTGATGATTTCTGGCTTTCGGAATATGCCGCAGTCCCTCAATGCTCCATCTTTCTTCTAATGCCCTTTCTTCAAATGACACATTTGCATTCATGTGGTGTCAGCTGCCTTTTAGTCCACATCTGCAGTATTCCTAAAGAGATCGCTCTGCTACATTTAACAGAACGCGAGTCACTTGGTCCACTGCCCTTGTGCCACTTCCTGCAGATACAAACTGCGAGAATGATTAGGACCACTTTCCTGATCCATCATGCATTCTGCAATGATCAATGATACTTTTGTTGCTAATTTAGCTATTAGAGACTGAGCTGCGTGGGCTTTAGCTGCGGACTGCGGCTTCTGACAGCAGCTCATAATGACGCACCGTGCTCCAGTCGTGTAAGACCCGAAGGTGGTGTTTCATCAATTTTTGGTCACATGCTGCATTTCGGCCAATCACAGATGGCGATATGTGCCGCACCTCCAGCTAAGGCAGCTCAGAGGGGTGTACAGGCTCATGATGCTTGCTGTGCAGGGCTTTTTCCAGTTCTTGAGAATGTCATAAGATGAGCACAGGTATGATCTTTCCAAAAACAGCACATTTATTCTTTATTTTTAAGGTCCCATCTAACAGGCTTTTACTTTACCCTGCGCACTTGTCCCTGTAGCCATTTGTGTGGCTCAGCCCTTCAAGGTTAACTAGCCCTGAGTGCCACAGATGTAGAGATGGTTAAATGGCTGCGGAGCGCTGCGTTTGACAAAGGAGACTGCGGGGAGGCTTTCTGTCGCGGATCCAGTTGAAAGGACTGGTTACTTTTGTCCCTTTCAAAATAGAAAAACCACTAAAAGACAAATCCCAGTGTCCTTGTTGTTCATCAGTGGGCCCATCTGTGCTTTTATTTAAAGAGTCAAAAAGTCTTTCACCTTTTCTGGTGTTGCTTCAACAAGGAGCTACATATGATCAGCAGCTGTTCACGTCTGTGTTTCATGTTTTCTTTTTGATTCACTTGTTTCTCCTAACCTAATGTCCTCGTTAGGCTTTTATTCGTTCATTGTCCCATCAGTGTCATTCGATCTGTGTTCACTTATATCACCACATCAGGATTTGTTAAGCCTTTCAGTATTGTTTGAGGTATTTCATTGTGGCTTTTTACTCATGATTTATTTTGCAGAATAGTGAGCCTGCAGTTAAGGTTTTTTTTTTCTAAATGGCCCTAAATAAAGTCCCAAATCCTCTACCCTCTGGGCTTAAGAGGATTAATCCCAGTCACTATGTGCAGGGTTTACGGCAGTCTGGGAGTCTGCCAGGCCCAGCCTCACTTATTAGCAGCTTCAGTAGCCAGAGACGGGTACTGTGCATGCTTTTTGGGAGAGACTGTCAGTAAGACTGTTCTACCATGTCTGGTTCATGAGCTCACTGCAGCGGCTGCCAAGCTGGTTTTTTTTAGTATAATCATTAGACATGCAGAAAAAAAGATTTTGAGTACCTGTGACACTAGATTAGTTAGAACAAATGCAGTTTTTAAGAATTGCATGAGAATTCAATTAGTCAGAGGAGCATGGTGGCAGCCCAGCAGGGCCGTGGTTCTGTAATCCAGTTACTGAAGACTAGGACTGGATCAGGCTAAAAGCAGAGTAGCAGACTGTCTCCAACAAAACCACACTGTGCTCTCAGACAAAGGTCGTTCTCCAGTTCGCCTTCTAAGTTTCATACTGATTAGATGCTGATTTCGTTTTGCAGCAGGACTCGGCTCCTCCTGCCCACACTGCCAGAGGTACCAAAAGCTGGCTATGAAATATTCTCATTTTCTGAGACACAGAATTTATTTATTTTTTCATTAATTGTAAGCCATAATCATCAAAATTACAAGAAATATATTCCACTCTGTGTAATGAATCTATGTAATATGAGTTTCACTTTCTGAAATGACTGACAAAAGAAATTGAACGTTTTCACGACATTCTAACTTTTTGAGATGCACATGTGAAGTTTTATATTTTATACTGATTAAGCATGTGATGCATTTTTTTGTTAGAATTCTAACTTTCGTCCTATTGATCTTTTCTACGAAGACTAGCTGGTCTTTTGAATCTTTTTCTATGCCACGTGCTGTTGTCTGTGGACGACGCTCTGCTCTCCTGTTCAAACACACGCTCCTCTTGCTTTAAGAGCTCGTCGTCTTCTAGTTCACTGCATGATCACATTCATTTGTGGTAAGTTACATAAAAGAATGAATCAGCAGCGTGTGGAGGCAGAGCAAAGCTTTGGGATTGTTATGAACTCCACCTGCATCACTCTTTAAAGAGAGACCGTAGATGAAGTCTGTGGCGTGTATCAGATTGCCCACAGAACTTTCTTATCGTTGTAGCTCGTCCAAGCAACGTGAACGCCATAATGGCACCCTTATCTAAAGCGTGATGAAAGTCTCTTATTTGTTTACAGTTTGTTTCATTAAAACCCTTTCCTCAGTCCAGTCTTAATCACGAGGAGTCTTACTTAGCTCTTGTTTAAACCTTTTTTCTTCCTTCAATTGAACTGAAGTTGATAATCTCCTTCCCCTACATCCTGTTTACGGGCGAGGAGTCCCTTTATAGCGGACAGGAAGTAGAAATATGGCTCCGTCTGGATATCTTTACTGTATCAAGAGGATGTGACCACATGTTATTCATAAAGCAAGTCATCCTTTATTTTTATTTTTTTTAAAGCACTGTCACTATGTTCTGCTTTTTGTATGAGAGGAATAAACTGGACTGTTGTGCTGTGGTAGCTTAAACATTTATTCAGTGTATAGATTATTAGTCCACTACAACTGTGTCATACTTGTTTTAGGATGAATTAAATCAAATCTGTTTGTTTATTAACAATAAATAAATAAAGTGACATTTCAGATTTTTTTGAAATGTAGATCTGTGGAAAAGTTCTGAACAATTAATATGTTATCTGTTTGAGATGACTCTTTGAATGACCTCAGTTTGGGAAAAAAGGGAGTTTAAATCTGACGAGTTGACTAATCGTCTGAGTGAGACTGAGACCAAAACTCATGGCTGCCATCTTAAAACAAACCCAATACCCAACATTTTATAATAATTAATGCAAATACTGTTTTATAAACATTTTCATTGCAGGCATTGTTTTTTTTTAGAGTTGATTAAAAGTTAATTGATGAACTTAAGGCCTTAAAGGTGCAGGTGTCTAACCTCCTGCAGGCTTATATGTCCTCCACATCCCTTGCATCTAATGTTTAAGTTGTCCTGAAGTCCAGGCTGGTCCACAGAGGTGATCGGGCCTTTCCAGCTGTAGCTCCTGAACTGTAGAACCAGCTGCCCCTTCGTATCATCATCTCATCTGTAAGCACATTTGTTCTCACTGGCTTTATTATAACTGGACACTGGACATTTGACTCTTTTTTTCATTATATTACCGTAATGGTTTCATTTGATGTTTTATCACATTTGTATTTGTCTTTATTTATTTATTTTTATTTAACCTTTATTTTACCAGGATAAAATCCCACTGAGATTAAAAACCTCTTTTCCAAGGGAGACCTGGCCAAGAGGCAGCAACAAATACAACACAAAAAAATTACGCCGTTAAAAGAAAATGTCAAGCTATTAAAAACAGGTGCTATAAAACAAGCTAGCTATAAAATCAGGTGCATGTCATTAAATTGGCCTCAAGAAGTTTTAGTTTGGATGCAAAAGCACTGAATGAGATGAATTCAGTCAGTTTCAGAGTTTCTTGTAGTTCCAAGGGCGCAGAGTGAATGGAAGCCTTCTTACCCAATTCAGTCCGAGCAAAAGGGACAGAAAGAAGCAGCAAATCGTGTGAGCGAAAAGTATAAGAGTCAACGTTTCTCACTGCAATGGCAGTACAAATATAGGCCGGCAGTGCCTTGTAAATAAAAGTTAACCAATGGGAGTTCCTTCAGACAGCCAGACCATCCCACCTGTGAGTATAAATCACAATGGTGTGTCGACATGTTGCAGTTTGTAATGAACCTCAGAGAAGAGAGGTAGACAGAGTCAAGCATCTTAAGACATTGTGAGGAAGCAATCATATACAGAAAACCTCCGTAGTCCAACACAGACACAAAAGTTGCAGAGACAAGCCGCTTTTTATCAGCATATGAAAAACACCACTCGTTTTGAAAATAAAAGTCCAGCTTTAGTTTTAGCCTTTTTACAAGACTTTCCACATGGGGGTTGAAAGTGAGGGAATCATCAATCAAAATGCCCAAATATTTATATGTGTGAACCAACTCTATTTCATTTTCACTGCAGGAGAACACAGAGGGGATCTTTTGTGGACCGCTGGATCTGGAAAAGTACATCAATTTAGTTTTATCTGCATTATGGACGAGTTTTTAATTTAATAAAGAGCATTAGATAGCAGCAAAGTCTTTTTGTAATAATTCAATAGCTTAAGTAAGAGTAGATCCAGTGCAATAAATAACTGTCATCTGCGTAAAAATGCAAATTAGCATCAGACACATTCTGTCCCAATTCATTTACTGTATATGGTAAATGGACTGTACTAATATAGCGCCTTTCTATTGTATTTCAAGATACTCAAAGCGCTTTACACTACAATCTGTGCCTCATTTACCCATTCATACAGCACTCTACTAGATCGCTACTAAGCTAATTGAACAAATCATTCTAAAGAGACTGATCAGTGCTTTAGATCACATTCATGATGGGACACACATCAGAGGCTATGAGGGGCTCAGTGTCTTGCCCAGGGACACTTCGACATGTGACTGCTGGTGGATTCGAACCCCCAACTCTCGCATTGGAGGACGACTGCTCTAACCACTCGGCCACAGCCGCCCCAAAATATATATAAATATTTATAATTTTTATATATTTATATATAAATATATAAAAATTATGAATAAAAGAGGACCGAATATAGAACCCTGCTTGCTTTCTATTTGCTTTGTTTTTGTGGTCTCTTGGGTTTAGTATTATTTTTTAATTGTTTTGTGTGCAGCAATTTGGCCAGCATTTGTTTTTAAATGTGCTATATAAAAAACAATTGATTTGATTTTATGTTTCACGATTATTTACATGGGCAGCACGGTGGCGCAACTGGTAGAGCTGCTGCCTCTCAGCGAGCAGGTCCTTGGTTCAAACCCCGGTCCAGGGGCCTTTCTGGGTGGAGTTTGCATGTTCTCTTCGTGCATGCGTGGGTTTTCTCCGGGTACTCCGGTTTCCTCCCACAGACCAAAAACATGCATGTTAGGCTGATTGGTAACTCTGAATTGTCCCTAGGTGTGAGTGAGAGAGTGAATGGTTGTTTGTCTCGTTTGTCTCTATGTGTCCCTGTGATGGACTTGCGACCCGTCCAGGGTGTACCCCGCCCCTCGCACAGTGATTGCTGGACATGGGCACCAGCGACCCCCGTGACCAAAAATGGAATAAACGGGTAAAGATAATGGATGGATGGATGGATTATTTACATAGCATTTTGTGGGATTAGAATGGCGACGGCAGCAGCTAGCTTTAGCACTTTTGATGCAGCTGAAAGTGCCGTGTAGCCATCGCTACTTTAAGCAAAATGTCAGTGGCGTAAAGATTTATCAACTATTGTTGGCACAGAAAAATGTGAAAATGTGGAAATTGGAGTTGTTTTAAGACGGCAGCTATCGCTTTAGGTCTTGACCTTGCTCAGGCCAGACATTGACTCGAAATCTGGTGAGAATGAAATTCTATTTCTCCAAAAAGAAGATTTTCAACAAGCTATCCTTAACAGGTACATTATATGGTAATAGCCATTCACAGAGTCCCTATTTTAAAATATCTAATCTGTCTTTAAACACATACTTTAGATCTACTGAAACTAGTTTAAACTTGCATAAATGTTTGTTTGAGAAGTTCTTTAAAGTTGTCTTTCATCTAATGACAGCAAGAGACCAGAGATGTGCTGTTGTTCACATTTAAGGTCCATCCTGATCCTGGACTTTGGGATAGTTGTGGTACGTTCTGGTGGGCTTGCTAAAGGACATTTTTTAAGTTGAGTTTAGTATGAACTTTTCCTTCAGAACCAAATGATTAAGGGTGCTCTGTGTATGGCCAGAATAAATAAACTTGGGGTAGTTGCAAGTAGACAGATGGTGTGTTTGAGCCCCACCCTACCCTCAGATGGACAGATTTGAAGGGTCTGACATGCTCCACCCACTTTCTCCCACAACTAAAGAGTTTTGTCTAAATTTGCTTCTCTGCAGTCCCCCGCAAAGTCCCAGACCATCCTTTAATTTGAGGCTAAACAGATGTTGCTTTCTGATGATGTGATTACGTTCTGCCTCATCCTCTAGTTCCACACAGTTTCTTCATGTTTATACGGTGATTTGAACAGTAGTGTCCTTTGTGACCTGAAGTAATTAAACCAGAGGGCAAATTTTCTTAAGCGTCTCGATTTAATAGACCGTCTATTCAGACATCGGCAAGAACAGTTTCAAAGGGTTGTCCTTTCGCCCCGGGGGTTCCTTTTGCTTCAACGCCACTGTGCAATCAGAAAACAGCAGTATGTCTACATTCTTCCTAACACATTACATCCACCCCCTGCCACCTTCATCCCTTCCCCCTCCTCATCTAGCTGCTCTCCCCATTGTAAACAGACTCGCAGGTCTGTTTCCGTGGGTCACTCCACGTTGAAGCTCTCAGGCGTAGCTGATCAGAAGAGATCTGGTAAATAAAGAGGAAGAAGTCAGACACGGTCCATACTGTACAGCATTAACAACATTTGGAGGTGGAGACGCAGAAGGAGGTGGGGTCATATAATTGGATTTTAGCCAGACTCTCAGGGGTCCTTGAGAAAACAGACTGGGGAATGAAGGGGCACTGTGCAGTGCATGGATTTCCTGTGGGAACCAGCTTGTTTTTGTAGATGTGAGGACAAATGAGGGTTCCTAATGAGTTTGAAAGTCTGGTATTACACATTTATACTGTATGTAAGAAATAATGTATTTCTTTTTTAACTGTTAGGTCTTGCTAGACAAGCTGATTATGTTCACTGTTTAATTAAGAACATTGTATTTTGGTTTATTGTTCATAGTTGTTGTGTTTTTTTAAGTTGGATGAACTGTTGTCAAAGAACTCGTGAAGTTAGTTGCAAACAGCACATTGTGTATAAGCAACAGTGCTTCATGCAACACAGATGTACTGTAATTCAGATGCAGGTCAAGAAATCAGCACCTTATTTGCAAACTGGCCCAAGATATTGCCTCAGTGCTGGGGTATGAACATTCACAGGACAAATAAGGTCATTAGTGCCTATTTGGTCAGCAGCTGGGGGAGAACCCCTTCCATCAATCTGGTTTGGAATGTGAATGAAGTGGGGAAAAAAGGGAGTTATGCTCTAATTCATTTACCTTAGAAGTAGAAGCTCAGATCTGGGAATGACGTCGCATCAAACTTAAATGTGCTCCAGTTCCATCCATCCATCTTTTATCTGCTTTTTCCTTTCCAGTCACGGGGGTCACTGGTGTCCATGTCCAGCTTTCACTGTGTGAGAAGCCGGGGACACCCTGGACAGGTCCCCAGTCCATCACAGGGACACATAGAGACAAACAGGACAAACAACCATTCACTCTCTCACTCACACCTAGAGACAATTTAGAGTCACCAGTCAGACTAACATGCAAGTTTTTGGTCTGTGGGAGGAAACTCGCACATGCACGGAGAGAACATGCAAACTCCACTCAGAAAGGCCCCTGGTCATGATTTGCTCCAGCGACCTTCTCACTGAGAGGTGTCTGCTCTATCAACTGAGCCACCGTGCCTCTGTGCTCTGGTTTCCAAGTTAAATCAGTAAGGTTTTCAAATGATTGTGTTCATCGATCATGCTAACTAATATTAGCAATGCAATCTGATTACATTGCATTTCCCTGAATTTGATGCATTTAAGCAGTGTAGCAAAATGTTCACTAATATGTGTGGGACTGATTAATTGAGATACAAACTGACAGAAGTGCAAATAAATGTGTAAATTTTTTTACTTGTCAGGGAAATTTAGGTAAAGGTTTATGGATGTTTAATGTTGGACCATGTATGTGAAGTGTCTGGGGTCAGAGAGTTCTTGTTGTCTGCTCAGAGAGGAGCAGATTTGAGCCTGTGTATACAGCTGGCAGACCAAGGTCACCAGTGACTGATGAGCTTTGTAAAAGCACTTCCTGCCTCACTGTCAGGTTGCAGATCTTCACGACCATGGTCTTGAGGATGGAACTTTTTGAACATCGGTGTAAGCCTGTGTGTGAACTCTACCCTTCCAAGTAAAGACCAGTTAAAAATCTTCTTGTCCTCAGAGTGGCTTATTTGAGTAAATATATGATGAAATCCATCCATTATCTTTACCCGTTTGTTCCATTTTGGGTAACGGGGGTCGCTGGTGCCCATGTCCAGCAATCACTGTGCGAGGGGCGGGGTACACCCTGGACGGGTCACAAGTCCATCACAGGGCCACATAGAGACAAACGAGACAAACAACCATTCACTCTCTCACTCTCACCTAGGGACAATTCAGAGTTACCAATCAGTCTAACATGCATGTTTTTGGTCTGTGGGAGGAAACTGGAGTACCTGGAGAAAACCCACGCATGCACGGAGAGAACATGCAAACTCCACCCAGAAAGGCCCCTGGACCGGGGTTTGAACCAAGGACCTGCTCGCTGAGAGGCAGCAGCTCTACCAGTTGCGCCACAGTGCTGCCCCTATATGATGAAATGTATTTATTTAATTCAACATTACTGCAGCTACCTCCACTTTGTAATGGCAGCCATGCTGGATGTTGAGGTTAGAGCTGGCAAGATTATACAGACTTGAAATCAGAATCAAACACACTATTGCAAATAAGGGATAATGTAATGAATGTACAGGGGTGATGGGGCGAATCCAAAATGCTGAATCGTAGTGTTCAAGTGGAATATATGTCATGCTTCTTAAATTCAAAATTGAGAGCAATAATGCAAATGAGGGTTCTTCAAATCCGCCTCCATTCTGTCAATGCGAAACCCTGATTGATTAAAAATGTCTCAGCACAAATAAGAGTCCAGGATGTTTAGGAGGAAATGCATGAGAGCTTGAATACAACATTAGTTTTATAATGACCCAATGAAAAACCCCTTCAGTAAATATGAAGAAACTGGATCCAAATTTTAATATAGCTTTGTCTTTCTTCCTGTTTCAAACGTGACATTTGACCTTATCGAAACACGGTTGCATGTCAGTTTGTCTGAGATGTATAATGTATTAATTTATTTGTATTTACGTGTGCACATGGCCCCAGCTGCTCTTCCTGTTGGTGATTAATGTCAGAGGTGTCCCCACTGTGGAAATTGTATGTGACGGTTCCACAGGGAGTATTGTCTTTTGGGAAATGGTCTACAAACCCTTTAAGAAAAATAATAGATTCACCGCTCGTTAGCCTTTATGTGAGTTGAATCAAAAATCAAGAAAGCGATACAGACAATAAAAACTGGTGTTTGTGTGTAGTGTAATCTCAGATTGGAGGCGGACATGGTAACGGCTGTCAGTGTGCAGGGGAGGAGAGCTGGCCGTGTTAGCTGAGCTCATATAGCCATCTGCACACCCGTGCTTTGCCTTGACTGACCGCCTCTCTCTGTCACTGTAATTGGCCTAGTAACCATAACAACGGCTGTTCCCCTGGGGTGCCGGCGCGTGGACCTGGGAGATCACATCCAGACAGATTGCCCGGCAGAAAGCGGGAACCGAACGACCGACTACAAGCAGCCAACAGATAAGGCCGTCTTTTGCATTGCAAATGGCGGTGGTTGTGAAGGCACAGAGCTGGTGCTGTTAACGCACGCTGCCGCATGAAAAGTGATATAAAGAAACCAGATTCCAGCTCAGACGTCCTTTGATGGTGCCGTGTAGAGGGGCCTATTGAATTTCTGCTCTCCCCTGAGACCATGAGGCTTTCCTTCGTACTGTAGAGGCTGAACAATGGATTCATCAGTCAGCGATAAACAGATGCTTCCTTAGGATTAAGAATCCTCAGATTGAAGACTGAAAACAAACATTTTAAACATTGTGCTATACGCACACAAGCAAAACATACTTTTTATTTAAAATTTTCACACGGAAACCTCGACACAAGTCAAAACAAACCTCAGAAAATGCTCAACTCTGCCAGAGTCTGTTTTTGAATAATATTGTGTTCCTAAACTTGACTTTCTTTTCCCTCCTGAGTATTGTGAAATTCTCATCCTATTACCTTGGTTGCATAATGTTTTTATTTTTATGCTGAAAGCTACGAAAAACTGTGATTACTGATTCTTCAGCTCTCCACTGTGGGCGTAATAACTATTTTTATTCTTCACTAATGCAGCAGCCTGTCAGTGAACACCCACAACAAAGTCTGAAACAGACCGGAAAATGTCACATAGTTGCCTTCTGTTTTCTCACAGTTCCTTCTTTTGTAAACGTATAACGAAAATCATTTAGCGTCATCTTTAAGTATGGAGTCTAATTTGACCAAAGTCTGATGACACACAATAAAATGTGTATTTTCCCTTAGAAGAGCTGAGACAATGCTACAGCTAGTGCTGAATCACTGCAACCGTCTATAAAGTAGGGAGAATGTCTTCAGCACATTTGTGTTTCTGAGTCCAATTATGCTCTCCTGATCTTATTTTATGAAACCTTCATGTGAAGAGTCATTAAGATAAGAGTACAGTACTTGCCGCCGTACACGTCGCATCAGTCCAAATATGTCTAATAAGGTGGAAAAATCCATAAATACGTCGCTTCGCCGTATAAGTCGCATCTATTATGTGTCACCGTTGACCACCCGGAAACGTGGGCCGGTGTTGTGCCAAAAATCCATTGGCTACCATATGGCAACTGTGGGAGCATGCACGGGAGGACTTTAACAAGAATTTAACAAGATTAACACTAAAAACAATTATTTGTTTGCTCGACATTATAGTAAAGTTGTGTCTCAGATGAACTTTTCCTTAATAAATGCACTGTAATGGTCAAATCAGCTGCATTTCGCCTGGGCGGCACGGCGAATGCAGCTGATTTGACCATTGCTCCAGGAGTTCCAGAGCGAGACGAAGGTGGTTTGTATGGCAAGCAAAGTGTCTCATTAATATCCACTTTTACCTATTAATGAGACACTTGGCTTGCCATATCTCTCAAGGGCCCTCTAGTGGCTGAAAATGGTAGTGTTCAATATTTTCCATGTCAGAATGAATGAAATCGTCAGATCTCAGCCAAAAATTGGATTATAGATATGGGGAAAAAACATAAATAAGTCGCTTTGCCATATAAGTCTCAGGGCATGCAAATTTATGCAAAAAGGTTCGACTTGTATGGCGAAAAGTACGGTAATTTGTGCATTACACAAAGGCTGTGCTTTTGTATGCGTTTGTCGTCTCTCTACATCACCACTTTGTGTTGTTTTCTGTTTCTTCGCCTGCATCATAACAGAGCTTTCATGTGGTGCAGCTCCGTGGTGGTTTTTAGGCGGTTCCTGCCCTGTTATGTCTCATGAGTACAATGTTCAGCTGCTCTACTTGAGGCAAAATTATTATTTGTGACCTTGCTGTCTTATTTTCTTTTCTCTCTGATGCTACTTGCCATTGGTGCTCATTGCAAGGCCTGTGTTCGATGCGTGCTGCGCTGGTGGAGCCCCCATCCAGGCTTTCACCTCCTTCTCTTCGTTTCCTAAATGGAACAGAGTCAAACCTCAGCATGGTCAAAGTGTGAGGTGCTGCAGTGTAGCTGACTGCAGGGCACACTGCTAGAATTGGAAATGGGATTTGTGTGTGTGTTGTGTGTGAAATTATCCAGGCCTGTGTGTGAATAATAGCCCAACTGCTGTTTGCTGTGAGTCGCAGTGAATCATTGTGGCAGTGTGCCAAGAAGCAGCTTCCATCTCTGCCTCTCTCATTAGCATTCCTCTCACCTGCCTTTTCCTCTTTTCCTGCTAAAATTTGTCATTTTCACACTTTTCACTCATGAAATGGTAAAATAAATTAACATCCTCCTTACATTCTAACAGAGCTCGTATTTTATCTCTTTCTATATTGTTAAAATCAGAGTTGCTGATGTGAGCAAGAGATTGGCAGCGAAAACACATTGGACAGCTCATCATGACCTCCAGAGATTTATATATTGTCAATCGCTTTTCATTTTCACCCAGCCCCCACTAAAAAAGTCTGAAGTAAATAATTGGCTACTATGTTACTCATTACAGTGAATGTCAAGGGCTTGTAGAGCGACAGCAGTGCTGTCAGTGAACTGTGCTGTGAGAAAACTCCCACACAGCCATGAGACATGAGTGACATTCCTGTGAGGATGGTGTTACAGTCTGTTAACACAGAAATTACACGCCGAGCTTTTAAAACTCAGACAGGTGAATTGCTGAGGCTGTTTCTTGTTGAGCAGTGGGTCGTCCTTTGGAAATCACTGACTTGCTCGGACGCCTTGAGGGATCTGTATTATGAGCAGTCGATTGTGGAAACCTAAATTTAGAATCGGCGCACTCCTCAGAGCGATTTGTCTTTTTAAGGTTTCTTTCTGCCCAGTGGTCTGTGAGTTGAGACAGAAAGGAAGCAAATGAGCGTGACTGTTTATCATCACAAACTGCCGCTCCACGTGAGCTGAGATTCACGAGGAGGCAGGAGAATTCATCCACTGTTTGCGTTCTGCTACTCGCTTCGCTCTTCCTCTTCTGTGAGCATGAACCTCCGATCAGCCTTCAGTGCTGCTGAATCACTGCTTTGGCACCCAGGGTTGGTCAACCCCAGCAGCACTCTGGCCATCTGTGTAACTGAAGTCATCTCTAGACACAGCTGCAGTGTTTGGCAGCCACAGCGTCATCTCCTAAAAATGCTGCAGAGGAGTCTGAAAATCTCTGATCAGCATCAGCCCACACTCTGCTCCACAAGTTCTGACAAGATGTTAGTTTTTCTTCCTCATAGTATCCCATCTATCTCCCTGGCATAGGTCAACCAGGAAATGCCAGTACTACAATTGATATTTTGTAATACTTTAATCAAAACACAAATTAATGTTTCCCATATTATCAATCAGCCTTCTGAATATTTCTGTCTTCTTATTGCTCCAGACCCATCTACTGCTTCTGATTGTTTGGTGTTGCATTCGATTCAAACCCTGAGACCACATACTTTCTTGTCCACAAGAAACAGGTTTTCCAAAATGTTCTTTATTTCATTTTTCAAAATATCTTTGTAAACACAACATCACTGCTAGAAATGTCTAACACGAAAAATGGCCCAAGTGGAGCATGCTTAAAAAGCTTGCACACTAGAGATGCATTCGGTCCCAAAAAATCTGACCCGGCCCCAGACCTTAGCCATCATTTCCAAACCCCACCCGACCCATCGAATCTACAGTAATTACAGGACTGAACCTGAACACCCCCACCCCCCAACATTTTTAATTAAGCTATGACTGCTTATATTTTTATTAACGGTCGGCGGACGCGTGCGGCTGAATAAAAGGGGGCAGAAGATCGGAGCTGAGGGAGTGTTTGTCCTTTCATGGGCATCAAAGCACATTAAATCCCTGCTTCTGCCTGCATTCTGCATTATTCATACACGGACCCCGCTCTGACATGTCAGATATTTTGGGATCTCACTTGTTTGGGTCATCGTCTGTGTGCGTCCGCTGAGTGCAGCAGTTGAATGATCGTCCATTTGGGCTTTGATAGATCGCTACCTGGCAGTATAGTCCCATCTGAAGCTTAACTGAACTTTTTTTTAAACTTCTTTCAAGGCCGGTCAGTGCGTGGTCAAATGGCCACATGCGACTGGTGATTGTATGGCAAGTCATGTTTCCATATAATTGGATCCGCTGACGCAATCAAAAGCCCGACACCGGCCTGGCCTGCACATTAAAGGTGCCTGGCCGGGCACCAGGTTCGAGTTAGAAATGACAGCACACACTGGTTACACTCTACTACTGGATAGTACTGAATAGTTTATATTATACTATTGTTTAACTACAGTGCAGGTATAGTACTAGTATACTGTTTTATCCACCTGGAGGTTGAGCTATGACATCATAGTACTGGTAATTTCAGTTTCAATAAGTAGTGTTTTGGCTGTCTACATGTAAACACAAAGGTGGCGTTTTAGATATTGTTTATTTTAGAACTTGGTTTTTTTTTTTTTTTTTACTTTGGACTTTTAATCTTTAATTTCAATGTGGACACGAGGCTGAAACAATGAAAGAAAAACTTTTACGTATTAACTAAACATGACCCTTTTTATCCTTGTGTAGGCGGCCCCTCTGTACCAAGGCCATAGAGCAATTTTCAGTCCTGCATTTTGTTGCTGAGGTTTAGGTCAAAGAAAGAAGTTTTGTAAAGAAAAAACAAAACTCACTGGAATTCACAGAAATGCTGCTGACCTCTTGTGTGTGGCTCATCTGTTTGATGTGGTCCATTTCATAACCCGCCTTAGATCTGCAGTAACAGTATCCTTCAAGATCCCATTGCCTCGCTCATTTCATCCCACACAAACCTAACCTTTACAGACAATACGGGAACTAAAAATAAGGTTTTGATGGAAACTTCAGCTCCACGGAGACTCAGAGTCCAGCTGCATTGATCTGTTTTCTACCTGTCCTGAATTGCTCCTCTCTCTTCATGCTTGGCACGAGGACTGGTGAAGCACAAGAGAGACGTTTTGGAGTTTAGATAACCAGTGTTTATTCTGCTTTAACTACCCAGCTTGTGTAAAGTGTTGGACTTAAGCACAGAGCTGTGTTAAAATAACTTTCTGGGATCACATGTGTGATTCACCTTTAAGTCTTAATTTGTCCCACATTTATTCAGCAGTTTCACCTTTTCTGGACATATCTTTAAAAGACTAATGAGCAATCGGATCCTTTTATTTGTCTCTTCTGTATGCTTGATCTAAAACTTCAAGCACAAGAACATCTGTCTGCAACAGTTCACCCACCCACGCAGCAGTATTTGCTTTGGTTACTTGGGTTGGTAAAAATAGTTGAAAATAGTTTAAGGAAGTCCTCATTCTGACAGATGAGAGAGGGAAAAATGAGTTGACTGACGTTATTAATCAGTTCCTCAGTCACATGAAGTTTAATGGACACAATGATTCTGAACTCTTATAACCAAGTTGAGTCAAACCAGCACAACAGGATGTTTATTTCTCCATTAGGGCCAGACATTGTGTTCAGTGTTGGATTAAAGCTTTTAAAGTGTTGCCATTTGCTTTTGTGGTCAGATTTTGTCATCTGTGAGTAATTCAAGCCCAAACAAAATCTAAAAACCAACAGTAACTAGACAAATCTATGTGCAGTGGAGTGTACATTGAAATGCATGATGTCATTGCATGATGAGGATACCTTGACAGAAGCATTTGAACAGCTGAAATATAGATCTAAAAGCATCTGAAACCAATATGTCTCTACATAGAAGTTGCACGGGAAACATGGCTCTCTGCATCGTCTCCTGACAGTCATGAAGCATTGGAAAAATAAATGGTTGTAATAAGATGACATTATTTAGGTAGTTCAAAAATGGTAGAAGACAATATGTTAATATGATTAATAATATATGAGGTTTACAGCTATAACTTACAATGGCTTTAGTATGCAGCACTATGTGTTGCAAAAATCAATGTAATAATAATAATATTAATAATAATAATAATAATAAATAGAAACAGAATCACAATACTGTGTTTTTCTATGCACACAAATTAGCTTTACATGAAGTTAATAATCCCTGCTCACATGTCCACTTTAAAAAAACTGCAACATATGGCTTGCTAGAGATGAATTTTAAATTATGTGGGCCATTCACTGGGAGATTACAGGCTTGCTCATGTGTCCTCTGTGTACCCTCCCCTAAAAGTAGCCTAAACCCATGCAGGCTTGGTGAACTAAGATTAAAGTCATTGGGTCAGTGGGTTTCGGGCTGTTTGTTTGAACGAAAGCCCTCTCAGATTGGATTTATTGTCCCCTTGGCATCAATTATGCACCATCAAGATTATTTTGATGGGATTCCCCTGATTTCTGATTGGGATAATCCGGTCTCTAAATGAGTTTTTAACCAAATACGGCTTCCTGATGATTGAGCGATTTTTGGAACAAGGCGAGAGAGAGAGAAGACATTATTATATTTTACAGACACTCTTTTCTGTAGTGGCAAATATTAATTGTTTATTGGCAGACTCTGGCGGTCCATATTGGAACCGTAGTTATGTAATTAATGGCAAACCAGTTTCAGTAGTTAGTGTCGAGATTAACATTTTTAGTATTTATTATTCTTTCACAGCAAAGTGGAAGTGGTTCTACATCAGCTGGATAAAGGAAAATCATTTATTTTTTACTTTTAATGTCAAACTAAAACATACACCACAAATGTCAGATCTATCTCTAGTTCTATTAATTGTTCTCAACCATCTAGTTGTGAACATTTAATATATTTTCTGTTGTAGGCAGTTTTTTGAAGTGGCTCAGTTTTGGGAGAATAGTTTTTCTGACTAAACTGGCGAGCTGTTAATTAGTCTGACCGAGGCTGAGACCTAACGTGGATTGCTGTCGTCTTAAAACAACTTCAGTCCCTAAAGTCATTCATGCAAATCCTCTTTTATAAACTTTTACAATGCAGTCAGTTTCACATTTCCAGATTATTTTACCAGAAATATTATTTTCTGCAGGAAGTCTCCCAAGATGCATCTGCTGTGCTACGGCTAGCTGCTGTTTTGTGAGCTCGCAACTTGCAATGCAACACTATGTAAATAACTATAATACTACAGTACTGTACAGTACTGTGAAACTGGTAGCAGTGTAAAGGTGTATGAAATCAAGTTCATAGTTTGTGCTGTTTTGAGACTGCAGCTGTCCACGTTGGTCTTG
>NC_056508.1:18626483-18664335 GCF_014905685.2 Nematolebias whitei | reverse complement strand
TATATATATTCCATTTGCTTTTCATTTTATATGTTTTTTTATGATTGTCTGCTGTTGTCATCGTTCTTTGTTAAATCAGGTCTCTCTTGTAAATGAGTCCTCGAGGCTCAGTGGGACTAACCTGTATAAATAAAGGTTGAATCGAGTTTAATTGAATTAGCCATTATCTCATCAATCTGGCCTGAATCAAACTCTATTCTTCCAAACAGAGGTTGCTAAAAGAGCCATCCACAACAGGTAACTCATTTTTTTTTTTGTTTCAGCTGCTCCTTTCTTCAGGGGTCACCACAGTAAACTGAATCACACAAAGACTTGGCAATTATTTTTTTTATGCCAGATGCCCTTCCTGACGTAACCACAGACCACCGAGCTACCACGGCCCTCTGTGTGGAGCAGAGAGCTGCTGTCCAGGGTGCCCGGGGAAGCAGATGGTGGGGGTTAAGGTCTTTCCTCAAGGCCCAGAGTGGAGCAAATGAGGTTGGAGGCAGGTGTGGATGCTTCATCTTTCTCACCCACATTTTGATGTTGTTGGACTGGGGAGTTGAACTGGCGATCTTCTGATCACATGCCCACCTTCTCTAACCTCTGTGTCAAATTTTCCTCGGAGCACCATTTAAAAAAAAGCTGAACTACCACTTTAAAAACGTTTTGTCTGATGTCACATAAGACAAATCACAGCAAAACATCCTTCAGGCTGAAGCACTAAATTTGCAAAGTTTACCTGCAATAAAGTAACTTAATTAATAAAAGTTGAATCAAGCTTCATGTATTTTCTTTCTATTTATTCGACTGAACGATCGTTTAGTTTTCAGCTCTAGCTGCATACGTATGTGTGTGTTTGGCTAACTGAATGAAAACGTTCACCAGCTTCAAGTGTAAAAGCACGGTGACATGTTAAAACCAGAAGTTGTGACACCAGTTTGTGGGCCCATGAATCCACTCTGTAAAAAGTGGCCCCTGCAGACGGATGATATGATTTTAGTGTGTGAGCAGATGGCGCCAACTTTAAGAGCGATGCTTACAGATAAAAACATATGTGCCTCTCAGTCAGATTTAATCTGTTCTTATTTGTGTTATTAACTTCACCAGAATGTGAAATGTATTCTCCACCGTGCTCATGGTATTAATTTCCTGATTCATTGCACTCCTTGTCCAAACAGTCAAAACAGTCGTATTCCTCCAAGTTGTAAAAGTAGGTCAGTGGGACTTATACAAATATAAATTATTTCCCCACCCCTCTCTTAGAAGGAATTATCGGGATTAACAGGATACTCAGTCAAATGGAGAAAATCCTGCAGCAGCCAGGCACGTGTGATGTATTTGGGGTAGCCGGTCAGAGAGAAAGGAGAGTGCAGGCTGCAAACAAGGTCAGATTGGGTGCCTCAGGTGATTTCAGATTATTGCCTGCATGCACAAGCTATTAAGCAAGATAAGAGTCAGGATATCCATCTGAACACCAGCGGTTCCAGGACTGAAAATGAAATCTGTAATCAGGATGGTGATTAGTTTGAGTGAGGAGAGTGTTGTCTAACCCAGTTTCTGCTGTCTTATGAAGGTCAGCCTCTGCCAGGGTTTTGTTGTATCTGCCTTGCAGGCTAAGAGCACGTTAGGAGCTAAACTAAGGACGGATCAACAGCAATAAAACGTCTTCCATATTTCACACTCAAACTGCATGATGCCGTTTAACGACGATCGTCTCCTCGTCTGATCTTGTCACCGTCCCCGGATATGATCGAAGTAGTATTAAGAGCATTAGAAAACAGGTCTCGCACGATCGCTTGGACGGGAGTCCATTTCCTGTTTGGCTTTTCCATCTGTGGAGTCGCTGCAGAGCACGTGCTGCAGAGGAGGCCAACATCCTGCAGCAAGAGGAGGGAGAGGGGGGTGGGTATGGGGTGAGGGTATGGGGTGAGGCACGCTGATGCATCCCAGATGGACCAGAACTGATCGTCTCTGCAGAGCGGCAGAAAGGTTTTGTGAGGTTCACATTTCTGGTCCTCAAATGAAGCACTGAAGCAGAGATTAGTGTCACTTTAAAATGTCTGAATCACAAGAAAATGCTACAGAATCCTGCTTGTACTTCAAGCTGGATCTCGATTTGATCACTAAATGTTAAGGATCAAGTATTGCTTATAATTTTACTTCTAACCAGAATTTCCTCTCTCCCCCCCCCAGGCCTTTGGACAAGCGTATACCAACCACAGGAAGGTGGCAGCAGATGGGGAGAGTCGCGAAGAGTCTCTGATCCAGGAGTCGGCCTGTAAGGAAGCCTACTACGAGCAGAGAGTCCTGGAGTTGCAGAACGAGCTCCGGCAGACACGAAACATCCTCGACAACACCCAGTCTGAGAATGAGCACCTTGTTGCCGTCTCCCAAGACATGAACGAGGTAAGAAGGAGACGCACAGTAGGTATCTCACCACTTTTCTGGTCCTTTCATTTTTTTAAATTTGATTTATTGAAGGGGGTGGCACAGTGGCTTAGTTGGTAGAGCTGTTGCCTCTCAGCGAGAAGGTCGCTGGTTCAAATCCCAGCCTGGAACCTTTCTGGGTGGAGTTTGCATGTTCTTTCCGTGCATGCGTGGGTTTTCTCCGGGTGCTCTAGTTTCCTCCCACAGACCAAAAACATTTATGTTAGGCTGATTGGTAACTCTAAATTGTCTCTAGGTGTGAGAGAAAGTGAATGGTTGTTTGTCTCGTTTGTCTCTATGTGTCTCTGTGATGGACTGGAGACCTGTCCTCTCATACTGGACATGGGCACCAGTGACTCCTACAACCTGAAAAGGAGAAGTGGGTAAAGATGGTGGATGGATGGAAGGTATAAGGTTTAGCTGCCAATATAAAAAGAGTGGGTATTCATCAGAATGTGTTGTTTTAAAGTACTTTTCAGAATTGTGAAAATGTCCTCTCAACCAGCCGGTCAAAGCAGATGGCTGCTTGTCCTGAGCCTGGTTCTGCTGGAGGTTTCTTCCTGTTAAAAGGGAGTTCTTCCTTTCCACTGTTGCCAATGTGCTTGCTCAGGAGGGGAGACTGTGACGAAGTGAAGATTCAACAAGTCAGCTGGCTTCCTTGCATTAGAGAACTTTACTAATTGGCTTTTTTATGAATGTGCATGTTCCTGTATGGTGCCCTGAGACAACTTTGTTGTGAATTGGCGCTATATAAATAAACTGAATTGAATTGACTTTGTAATGTAAGGTTTACATTTCTGTTTGTTCATGTTTTCTTGTGGCGTTTGAGAATCAAGTGTATTTAATCATGTTCTCGACTGGTACTTTTTTAATTCAAGGTTGCAAACGACAGTCGAACATTCGTCACTAATTAATCTAAAGCCACACACATTTGAGCCCAGATGTAGAGCTGTACACACTTACTGCATGGACATTCGCATCTCACACTGTTTCTGTTCGAAGCGAAAACATTCAGGGTGTGATTTCAAAGCCACAAACTCCTCAGTCTTCGTCATGCAAAGACGAGGGTAATTCCACACTAATGACTGTAGAAACACCTTTCCTTCAGGGCTAATGTGGACTCCACCCCTCTTGTCTTCTTGGGGTGGAGCCAGCAGCCAGAAAGATACTAAAACAATCATTATTGTTAATATTATCATTATTTTCTTCTGCAAACGATTGCAGAGTTCCACATGAATAAATATTCAATTATCATCTTAAATTTGTTGAAACTGCTGCGTATAAGAAGTGCTCAACTTGTTGCTTCAGCACTAGCGTTTGAGACAAGACAATAATTTAAGCAAACCTCCACCTTGGGTAAAACAAACCCTTTAGTGTTTGTCCAAGGCTCAGCAAGCTGTTTTGGTCAATCCAAGCCCACATTCCTGCATGCTTCTTTAAATGTAACACATAGTGTTGTTATTTGTGGCCTACTTTGGACAATGTCTGACCTCTTCACTGGTTGTATTTGCATCTGTCCGCACTTCATTAACCTCATTAGAAGGGACATGAACACAGCGCAAAGTATAGGCAAAGAAATAGACTTCTCATGCTGCAGTTTTTTATTTATGTTGCACTGTGTCAGCAGGGATGTTGAATAGGTGCCTCCTCTTATACACACTTCTGCATGGCATTACGGTAATTGTATCTTTTTTTGTTCCTATTTAATCATCTTGCTATAAGAATATTAAACCCGTCTTCCTTGTTAGTGCACAGCAGATTTAGCTGAGTCTACTGTTTTGTAGGTCAAGACCTTAATAGGGGTGTTAATAGGTGACGATTTTAAGAAATATACTCTCCTTAAACCCCATCCAGATGCTCTGTGCTGTTTTTTTTTTTTTTTTTTGGGAGTCACTGTTTGAAGCAGATGTCAGCAGTGCTAAGATTAGAGAAAGACTTAAAAATGGCATGACCAAGTTTGGACAAACCTCTAAATACCCCCATAATGAGGTCAGCTGCTGCTCATCTATGTGAGCTGAGTATTATGGAAGCCAGATGCACTTAACCAGACATGTTTTAAAAACGGAGCATGTGCTTCATGTTGTAAAACAGGCTACCAGGTAATAAAGTTTCAGCTTGAACGTTGTAGTTTTCTACAGCTGCGTTGCGTCTCCTAAATCCACCACTTGAAGCTATTTATTTTGATTTTTTTCATTATTCTGAGATCTTGAATACAGTACAACTCTGATTTATTGGCTGTCTCACTGGTGGCCTACACGTTGACCATTTTGCCACCGTTGTTCCCTTTATGAAGACCCTGCTCCACTGCAGTGAGCCTCACACTGCTCTAATTGGTCATATAAAATGGTCTCGAGTGTAAATTGTCCCGTGTATTGAGTATAATGGCTCCCCTCTAATGGCACATTATTGGGTGCTTGGCGTGTGAGCAAACGGACAAAGCCCGGGCACCGAGGCTGGCACTGAGACCAGATCAGCTCGTAAGGCCTGAAAGAAACCTTTGTCTCCTGGATTTCAAATTAGCTCAAAAGCCCATGCTGCAAGTGGAGGGAGAAGAGGAGGGTGCTGGGGCATGTTGCAGCTGGCACAACCGAATTAGGAGGCCTAAAGTCCGTTAGAGAAGGAGCAGGACTGTAAGTGTGAGCCTAATGTGGTATGACCTTTTTATTTCCCTTGACTTCAAGGTTCCTCCAGAGCAGGGGTGTCCAATCCTGGTCCTCCAGGGCCACTGTCCTGCATGTTTTAGACGCTTCTCTGCTCCAACACTTCTAATTTGAATCAATGGGTGATTAACAGGCTTCTCCAGAACATAAGGAGGCAATTCATCCAATGAATAAGTTGTGTTGTGAAGGAAAACAAGTAACACATACAGGATCGTGGCCCTCGAGGACCAGGATTGGACACCTCTGCTTTAGAGTCTCATGATAAATTTGGGGAAAGGAACTTTCATGGTATTGGCATTTTTGTGGTAAAAGTGCATTTAAAAGCCACCAAAGATTGTAATTTGGCTGTGTTTTTGTTCACCAATCAGTTGGTTGAAAGCATAATTTCACACAGCTGGAAGCTTCAATTAGTTAACAGGATTTTAACACGGACCATTCACTGCCTTTTTAGGTATAGCATCTTGGTCACAATCAAAAGAAGCCTAACTTTTTTTGTGCCTAATAACAGCCCAGAGCACAGGTAAGATGTATTTCACTGCTACGGCTCAGTTTACAGCAGGGGTCACCAATATGTTGACCGGTCGCCCGCAGGGACGACAGCAGGGTTTCAGAGATTAGCTCTGCTGCACAGATAGAGGGTCCTAATTATCTATAATTATTTAACGTATCCACCATGGTAAATCACTCAATTATTGTTAGGAGTCCATAATATTAAGATGTAATCAGGCAATCATTAATTCACATATAGGTACATTTATTATTAGTACGGTAATACTATAATTAAAGGTGAGCCATGCAAATTTATGTTTCTATCCAACAAGTAGCCCTTCTCAGTACCCCTGAAATAGCTCTCAGTCTCAAACAGCATGGTGACCCCTGGTCTATAGGATTAAGTCCACTCCAAAGGACTATCATTGTAAGGAGGCACAGTTTTATAGGCATGACTTCATTAAATTTAATCTCATCTTCAATAATGTACATGATCCTCATAGAATGGGGCATCCCACAAGCTGAGTGGCCAATTATCAAGCAAAGCCAAAGATAAAACTGTTCCAAATGTTATCAGAGGAGTTTAGTAGATCATTACGCTCCACTGGTTTTCTTACATTGTAACTGCGCCTCCTTTTTAAATATGCTTGAGTAATTTCACTGTATATTTTCTCCCCAAGGATAGCAACTACAGTGCAATTATTATAATGTGAACTATTACCTATTTTCTCCTCTTTCTCTCAAAGACAAAGTGCACAAAGCTCTTAGACATGCTGGGTGAGGAGGTTGAAATTCATTCTGTGGGAGCACTGCTTTTTGTTTTGTTTTAGTAAACCCAGAAGAAACGGGAGTACTTGGTAGGTTTTGGTTAGAATAGGAATAGGAATAGTGAAGCACACAAGTTCAAGAGCAATTTCAGTGGCAGTGTTGAAGTCCCCCATGGATTATTGAAGGGTCTGAGATGAGCGGTACAGAGATCTAAGGAGGGTTGCTCTTTGTTCCCTGTTATTATCTTCTAACTCTATGAGACTAATGTCATCGGACTCCTAGTCCTGGAGGGCTCTGGGGTGTTGATGTCTACTCTCTGATTATTTCTTGTGACATTAATGGCAAGACAGATCGCCTCCTTTCCTGAGCTGGATGGAAGGAGGAGGCCGTATAGAAAGCTGCATGGAGAGGAGGTGAAGATATTGCTTCTAAAAAGAAAAGGTTAAAACAGCCATGCAATATGAGGTGAAGAAGTGTGAATAAAGCTATTACAAAGATAGATCAGTTCTTTTTTAAATCACAGATACTGCTACACTCCTGCTTAAACCTCCAAAGAATATCTGGGTTTCCTCGGGTTTCGCTCGGTCTTCAAACATCTGCCTCAAGGGCTGCATGTCTCGCAGATGGATTGCTATTTTTAGGGAACATCTCTGAGATACATTCAGTGGATTTCCATTGGTTACTAATTAGGCTGGAAATGCATTTGTCTTCTTTTAACTCCCTGGTTCACTGAACCGAAGAGGTTTTCCCTGCCAGATCAATGGCTGCTGATAAATCAACAACACAAAAACACACATGCCTTCACCGTCCCAGCTAATGGATGTAAACTCCACTCAGTGAAATGACCTCACAGTCATTAATTCACTGGTGTGCATGAAGTTCACTATCACCCTCTGGGTTTGTCAGTAGTCATGCACAGGGTGCATAGTGCCACTTTTAGGGTTTCTCTCACTTTTTTTTTTATTTAACTCCTGTAATTAGTTGTGTGACCTTGAGCTTGCTTTCCTTCCTTTGCAGAGTCTGGGTTGGCATGCGTAGAATGACAGCAGCTTGCAAAAAAGAGGAAGATAAAAGCAGATCAGCTTTCACTCTCCTCCGTAGTTTTGGCAGTAGCAACGATGCCCCTGAGCGTCATTCTTTCTTTGCCTTTTTTTAAGCTGCACTTCATCTGCTATTCATTCCTCATCGCTCCTCAAGGTGATCTTTGGATGAGTTTAGTTTTGGAGAGTCAAATTTAACATGGGTTTGTCAGACAGACTTGCTGCCTTGGCTTTTCTTCTTTGACTGGCTTGTGTCCTTCAGTGTAATATAATTTGGCATACAGTATTCATTCATGATGAAGGAATTCAACTGTGACTGATGCATGGCATCTGAAAGCGCACTGATGCAGGAAGTGGTGAGGGGTTGGTACGCTGTTGCTGAAATGGCAAAATGGAGGTCAGGGGTATTAGAAAGAAGAGCAGAGAAATTGAGTAGGGGAAAAAACCCTGTGGAGCTCTTTGTGTCTGAACATCTGGGAGCTTCTGCACTTTGGTTGGGTGATATTTGGCACATTTTACTAAAGTGCTAAGTGAGGAGGGTTGATAGTGAAATGGAGGGACAGACACAGGATTGAACACATTTTTTTCCCTTTTAAAGTCTGTGTGGTATAAATAATACAGTCATGTGCCATCTGGGAGTCTGCACAGCACTTCTGGGAGAGCCAAACTAAGGCTAAGAGGCTATATGGATCTTTCAAAAAGGCAAACTGGCTTTTGCAGAGTTTTTAAGAGCACATAAAGGTTTTTTTTAACAAAGTATTAAAGCATTTTTAATCTACTCTTTGGCTAAGCCTTAAAGTTTTTCACTACGGCTTATTGAGCAATCGAGGCATTTCCAGAAGAATTAATGGTTTTAATAACTTCAAGATTTGTACACACACATCTAGACAAGTTTTGATCCTGAGACATGAAATTTTGTCAAAAGTAGTATGTTTGGGGGATGGGGCGGGGGGCTTAAAGTTACAAATGGGAAACAATCTGATCCACAGAGATTTGTTGTGACTTTTTGAAACCACTTTATCAGGATAAATAAGGAATGCACAAATTCACACTGTTTTTCTTACCAGGGGTGCATCGATTGCAGTCTGTCTGATCACCGATCTCTAAAAAGTCTGACCTGCCGATTCCGATTTTGTTTTTTAGGCGACACTGTCAGGTGTTATAAGGTCACAATGCACCTTCAATTTTCCAATCTTATTTTATGGAAAAACATACCCTTGGACAATATCCTAGAAACAATACAAATTTGTTTTAACTGGCCATGAGGTAGTGCTCTGAAATATAAATTAAGTTTAGACAATTGTTGTTAAAACAAAAAAAAACTGGTAAAATCGGTTTCTCGTGTAAGTATCGGCCGATTTCCCAAAATTAAGGAAATCGGGGTCGATAAATTGGTGCACCCCTACTTTTTACCTTATTTTAAAAAAATTAAATTTTTTTTATTGCCATCTGTCTTATTGGGAAGTGACGTACTGGTACTAGGCATGTCATGATAACAAATTTTGCTGGACAATTAATTGTCTCAGAAATTATTGCGATAAACGATAATATTGTTTGAAATTTAACAAAAATTAATTGTCAAATTTTAGAAGAAATGTTGATTTGTTTTGAGTGTAGTACCTTTTTTGACCACCTGATGGCAGTATAAGACTGTTTGAACCAAAGGATGGATAGTTGAGCAGTGTGTCTCTTTAAGAAAAATGGGAGGGAGGGCCCTTGACGTGACATGGGCTGATATGGTGACATGGCGTACGCGCGGTGATTTGAGCTCTTTAGCATAGCATTTATCACACAAAGCTTTTATTAAAAAAATCAGTAAACAAGTTCTCAGCTTCTTTTTGCAGAGAAAAACAACTTTTTATATGCAGGCACGGGTTTAAACCGTGAATTTTGGAGCTTGACAAGATGGAGGTTTATTCCCGAGGTCAGCCTGTTGGCTTAGCTCGCAGCTTAGCTTCTCAGTTTAGCTACTTTTAACGATCCAAAAACACAATTGTGGACAGTTAGATTTTAAAGAGAAAAGGAGGGGTCAGTGAAAGGTAAATGAAAATGAGGTTGATAATTTTCATTCATTATGCGATTAATTGATTTATTGTTTATCACGACAGGCCTAACTGGTACTTCTCTGTAATTTATGGGATTGTTAAGGCAGCTGTCCAAATGTCACCTAGAAAGACAAAGGACCCACCCACTGACGTCACTGAAGTTTGTGGTTACGACTTTATGGGTTGCACCAGATTGCCCTCAGAATATCACACCCCAGTTTTTATAGGCACTCTCATGTTTGTCATTTATCAGCAGTATTCCCCAGAGTGTTGTACATACCTCACACTAATAATTGTTGATAGCACTTGGGACATACATGGTCTCCGGTTCAGTCTCTCAGGGGCTCATAGTAGCAGAGCATGAGAAAGCAGGGTGAAAGGTTGTGACTAGTGTGTGCATTTTAATCAGATTGTGCAGCGTCTTAATCAGGTTCAGTGGAAGTCTCTATTCATCTGAACTGAACAGCACTGACCTTCCAGCTGAGGCTCATAACCCTGACCAGAAAGAGACCCGAGCAGCCAGCTGCTCCGGTCCTGACTCCTGTATTATGTATTTTTGCCCCAACATGTGGGCTTTCACACGAGCAAACCCTCATCAGACCTGTCCAACACCGATGAATATTAATGCATATTCAAATGAGTGCTTCTACTCTGCTCTGCACACGATGGTTAATTTAAAGAGTGTATTAACACGGAGCACGTACTCCTCTTCAGTGAGAAGTTAATGACATATCTCTGAATTTTCTTTCTCCGAATTTACAACTTTAAGTAACATTTCAGCAAGAAAGTCTCCTGAGTTTAACTATTTTATAATGGAATGTGATTATTTCTTAAAAGACAGGAGATACTGTTTGTCCACCAACCAATTACCTTATGGAGTCAACCCTATTCAAGATGCCTGCCACAGCTGAACAACCTTACTAAACACAATCAGTCGATTATATAGATATTGAAATACTACTAGGGCAGCACGGTGGCGCAACTGGTAGAGCTGCTGCCTCTCAGTGAGCAGGTCCCTGGTTCAAACCCCGGTCCAGGGGCCTTTCTGGGTGAAGTTTGCATGTTTTCTCCGTGCATGCGTGGGTTTTCTCCGGGTACTCCGGTTTCCTTCCACAGACCAAAAACATGCATGTTAGGCTGATTGATAACTCTAAATTGTCCCTAGGTGTGAGTGAGAGAGTGAATGGTTGTTTGTCTCGTTTGTCTCTATGTGGCCCTGTGATGGACTTGCGACCCGTCCAGGGTGTACCCCGCCCCTCACACAGTGATTGCTGGACATGGGCACCAGCAACCCCCGTGACCCAAAATGGAAGAAGCGGGTAAAGATAATAGATGGATGGATGGATGAACTACTACTACCTCACTGTTTGATGTGGTAGTAGCTGCAAGTTATCCCAAACATATTTTAACTTTACACATTGGGCAGAAACTTTGCTTAAAATATTTGCATTAACTGTGGGAGCTGACCCTGTTTTATCTGTTACCAAAATGTCTTAGTCTCTTAATGTATTTTAATGAAACTAAGAATTTAATATTTGGATAGACATCAACATCTGATTAAATTTTGGAGACAAATCAACCTAACTACCAAATCTAATCTTGCCTAACCTTAGCAAACACAAAAACTCTGACAACCACAGCAACATTTATCAAACTGCTCATCCTCTAGTTCTTAAAATACTTTGATTGATTCAGTTCATATTGTGTCTGATGTCTGTTAAATCTCAAGATAGTGGTGAGAAAGTAAAGTGTGCAAAAAGGCTGAAAATATGATCCCAGATCAGGGTTTTTATTGTGACCACCTGCATGTGAGAGGAAGTAACCAAAAGGCTAAGAGCTCATGATGATTGTGTCTGTTTTTTTAAGTCATCTGTGCCAACTTTTCAAAAAGAAAGCCCCATCGCACACATGCACATGCAAAACCCTAGCTATATGCGTGTCCTTTTAATTCATGTCAATTCAGTTTATTTATATAGCGCCAAATCACAACAAAGTTGTCTCAGGACACTTTACAGGAACATTCACATACATAGAAAAGCCAACTAGTAAAGTTTTCTATCTAAGGAGGCCAACAGACTCGTTGAGTCTTGGCTTCATTGCAGTCTCCCATCCTGAGCAAGCACAGTGGCAACAGTGGAAAGGAAAACCTCCTTTTTAACAGGAAGAATCCTCCAGCAGAACCAGGCTTAGAACAAGCGGCCATCTGCTTTGACCGGCTGGTTTGAGAGGACAGGAAGAAGAGACAAACGAACACAGAATGGTAGGTCAAGGTGTACCTGAAAGACAAAACAATCCCACATGTTAAGGATAGAAAAAATAATTACAAATACAAAACAGGTTGAGCAGAGTAAGTAAAGACAGTAGCAGATAGGAATGTGTGATATATATGGTATACGGTAGAAACGATAGAAATTTAGCCTACGATATAGATCTGTCTTCTACCAGCTAACCGCAGTAATGCTGTGTCTGAAGTAAAATCAGAGTTGTCAGTTTACTCGTTACTTTTTTTTGTTGAAAACTGTGCGCAAGTGGCATTAAAGTCTTTTCTTCGAGAGCTAAGTAGCGAAGCTACAAGCTAACTACAGCCGGATTGCTGTAGTGTTGCTGTATTCGGAAGCATGCGCAAAACGCTGAGTTCCGTCTAAAGTTTTTTTTTTTTCCGTCGAAAGTTAAAGTAAGCGTTGGTCAGCTTTAGAGAAACCTGCAAGAACTCTGTGTTGTGTGATTTTATTGCGAGACCCTCTGGTCAAAGCCACAGTCATTTTGTGTCAGCTCTCCATTAAAGCAGAAGAAGACGCCCACTAGAGGGTTGGAGGGTGAAGTGTTTCAGTGTAAAATGCTGCTCTGTTGCTGTTCATTTCTTAAGACTGGAAACTGTTAACAGTTAACATATTATTTTGTTTAAAGCATATGGCTAAAACTACATTTGATATATTTTGCACTGTTTTGCACTACAAGAAAGAAGCATAATACTTGATTTGTTTATTATTTAAAAACTTTCTGGACCTAGTAGTGGAATTTTCTTAATTCAAAATGTATGATGGCAAAAGGACACCCTATGCTTTTTTAAAAATTCCTGTTGCAAGTTTTATACCAAAAACATATTGTGATATATATCGTTATCGCCACCCTTCACAATACATATCGTGATATGAATTTTATGTCATATCGCATATTCCTAGTAGCAGAGTGAAAAGGTGTGGTCAGTTTGTCCTCCAGCAGTCTAAGCCTATAGCAGCATAACTAAGGGATGGCTCAGGAAACCCAAGCCTACCATAACTATAGGATTTATCAAAAAAGAAAGTCTAAAGCCTAATTTTAAAACTGGACAATGTGTCAACGTCACGGACAGAATCTTGAAGTTGGTTCCACATGAGAAGAGCCTGATAACTGAAAGACCTGCATCCCGTTCTGCTTTTGGAAACTCTAGGAACCGCAAGTAAACCTGCAGCTTGAGAGCAAAGTTTTCTGTTTGGAAAAAATAAGATCTGTAATATAAGATGGTGCTAGGTTGTTGAGAGCTCTGTAGGTTAGAAGTAAGATTTTGTATTCAATTCTGGATTTGACAGGGAGCCACTGGAGAGAAGCTATAACGGGGAATTTTTTTAGTGACACATTCATATAAATATGTAACTATTATGCAACATTTAACACACAGATCAGCAGGTGACTTCTCTTAGACACCCTTGATTTGTTGTCACCAGATTTACATTCACACCTTAGTGTGAAGTTTAGTTATTCATGTCTAAAAGTATGTAATATGGAGCGTTGACTTGTTTGAAAGCTAAAGATGCCTCCATTCCTCTCTTTCTGAAAGAGCATCCAGCATCAGAAATGTACCACAAGGGGGACCAGGTAAGATCACAGGTGGCGGCTCACTTGGTCTTGTAGAGTCCTAATGGCAAAAGGGCAGGTCTCTGAGCTCTCTTGTCTTACATAGTTAATGAGGTCTTGCCTAAGCAGCTTGAGATCAAATTGCACTTACAGTATTATAGGAGCAGAGCTTTATTATGTAATAAGAGCAGAAAGTTAACATTCATGCCTTTTTTACCTTACATGTATGATTATATTCCATCACATGTACAGTCATTGCATATTTCGGTCTATTTTGGACCACTTCTTTCCTCAGTTTCTTCACTTGCGTTCAATGGCTCATACGTACAGAAAATTAATCTTAATTAGACCCTCCTTTTGATAACTAAACCATTATGGAGCTTCCGTTTTTTAAAAGCATGTCTCTAAGAAGGAGATGAGGAGGCGTCAATCTATTGGGTGTCATTAGAACTGGCCAACAGTCTGGAAAGACACCTGGCAACCTTCCCTCCCAACAGACCCACAGACACATGCATGCACACGTTTGATTCAGCCAACTGGGAGCTCTTTATTATTCAGCAACACTTAGTGTTGAAAAGCCTTAAACTGTTCCACTAAAAGCAACAATCATCTCTCACAAAGTCCATTAGAAAAAAACAACTGACTTCTTATATTGATCACTGACATATTTTCTTTCTTTGTTTTCTGTTTTTGGTTCTAACAGAACAGCCAAATGGTGGAGCTCCAGAGAAATCAGCTGCGGGATGACATCAAGGAGTACAAGTTCCGGGAGAGTCGACTGCTGCAGGACTACACAGAGCTGGAGGAGGAGAACATCTCGCTGCAGAAACAGGTCTCCATGCTCAAACAGAGTCAGGTGAGCTTGGTCTACATCAGCTCTGAGAACAGCGAGATTATAGTTGGAAAATGATGCAGGATTATTAAGGGAAGAAGACTAGCACAACATCCCTCTCTTGATAAATGGGTGGTTACTTCTGGTTGTTATCATGTTGTTTCTTTAATTTGGTTCAATTATGAAAGTTACCACTCTGATGTAAATAAAACCTAAGCTGCTGCCTTTTTTATCTGACTGAAGCTGACATATATTTGTCAGGCTTTTTGTCAAAGTAACTTAGGTCTTGGAAAAATCAAATGTTTCATGTGTACACCCAAGTACTTGTAGCTTGAGACCACTTCCACTGCAGATCCTCTTATGTTCAGGGGTGTGTAGGTGTTTTTGTTCCTTCTGAAGTCCACAATCATCTCCTTTGTCTTCTTCACATTGATGTGAAGGTTATTCTCTTTGCACCAGCTCTCCAGGTGTTCCACCTCTTCCCTGTAGCTGGACTCATCATTGTTTGTGATGCATCCCACCACCGCTGTATCATCTGCAAACTTTACAATGCAACAGCCTGGATGGGTAGCTGCACAATAATACGTGAGCAGAATAAACAGGAGGGGGCTCAACACACATCCCTGAGGAGAGCCAGTACTGAGGGTTATGGTGAAGGCATTTTTGGCTGAGATATGACCGTTTTCATTCATTCTAACTGAAAATATTTAACACTACCATTTTCAGCCGCTAAATGGCAGTCAAGCAGTATGGCATGCCATTGTCTCATGTAATAGGTAAAAAGTGGCTATTAATGACGCAATCGGCTTGCCTCCTTTGTCCAGCTTGCCTGGAGCAACCGTCAAATCAGCTTCATTTCACTGCGCTGTCCCGGTGAAATGCAGCTAATTTGACCATTGAAGTGCATTTATTAAGTAAAATTTCAACTGAGACACACCTTTACTATAAGGTCAAGCAAACCAATAATTGTTTTATGTGGTTATCTTGTTAAATTTCGAAGAAATGCACAGCGCGTTGCCCTTTGCGCGTTCCTATTTCCCCATATCGGCTTTTGAAAATGCAGCTGATTTGACCGTCAAAGTGCATTTATTAAGGAAAAGTTCAACTGAGACACACCTTTACTATGAAGTTGAGCAAACAAATGATTGTTTTTAAGTGTTAATCTTGTTAAATTCTGGTTAAAGTCCTCCCGTGCACGCTCCCGCAGCCGCCATTTGACAGCCAATCGATTTTTGGCACAACGCCGGCTCACATTTCCGGGTTGTCAGCGGTGACGCATAACAAACGCGATGCGTTAGTGGTGACGCATGATAGATGTGACATATATGGCAAAGCAACATATTTATGGATTTTCCCACTTTATTAGACATATTTGGACTGATGTGACTGATGTGACTGGTGCGACGTGTACGGTGGAAAATACGGTAATGTTTGTGTAATGCTCTGAAAATATAAATTGTCTACTTCTGCTCACTGTCCAGGTGGAGTTCGAGGGTTTAAAGCATGAGATCCGTCGTCTGGAGGAGGACACCCAGTTTCTGAACAGCCAGTTGGAGGATGCCATTCGCCTGAAGGAAATCGCTGAGCGGCAGTTGGGAGAGGCTCTGGAGACCATCAAAACCGAGCGAGAGCTCAAGGCGTCCCTGAGGAAAGAGCTCTCCCACTACATGAGCATTGGAGACTCTCTGTACCACAGGTAAACGGCACGTAAACAAGGTGCTTCCATACATCGTTAAAAACAGCAAAGCTCACGGCTTTTTCTCCCCTCAGTCCTCTCAGCCTTTCTCTGGATGGTCTCAAGTTCAGCGACGATGCGGCCACCGAACCCAACAACGACGAGGCTCTGCACGGATACGAAAATGGCTTCAGCAAACTTGCCAGTACCATCACTGACGACAACCGCATGTCCGAGCCCAAGAAGGAGGCGCTCTTCCACCCTGCGCCCAGCCTGGTGGACGACATACTGAGCGAGCTGAACATCTCAGAGATCCAGAAGCTCAAACAGCAGCTGATGCAGGTCAGTGTTTACTTCCATCACGAGACACTGCAGCCAGTTTAACGACACTGTACCACGTAGCTGTTATCTTCTGGTATTTATATAGTTTTCTCTTTTAAGAGCAGAAGCTGTATGCATTTGATTTAAAGATTAATTTGAAGATGTGTGACACAGTGAAGTGTTTTGCTGTATCCTGCTCCAGTCTGCTGCGGGCTTCTAAATCCCATTACAGTAAAGTTAATCCAAAGAGACGCGCACGTACATAACTTCAGGCTCCGGTGGGCCCTCGAGACAGCAGGTGGTGGCACCAGACGACCCACCATCTGCTGGCTCATCTCAACAAGGTCACTTATGTTTGGGCACCATGGTCACCAGAAAGTCCCGTGGATAGTGACTGATTTACAGACTGTGATGTAGTTTCTCTCCATTTATTAAACCCCAGCACACTTGCTGGATTAACAGGAAACGATAAGGTGCATCATTTGTGGTCCTCTATTTGATTACTGTGATGAAAGAACCAATAAGAATTTGATAAAATCACCAGTTTGTGTTGCTCATTAAAGCTTTCTGACAGGTCGTGCTGCAGATTTCTTTCAACAAAAAGAAGAAGCAAGAAGGGTTTTGTTAAGTGATATCCTAAAGCAATGCTAGAGTCATTTGTTTCCATCAGCATAGCAAGATTTACTAAACATTCCTTGAATCTCTATTATTCACCTATCGGTTTCTGAAACAGCTCCACATATGTTCATGTGTTGAAGACGACCCATCCATGGTTGAGGTGACTAAGCTGAAATGAGTCCAGCAAATTGTTCGGGTCACCTTGACCCTGATGCTGAACTAGCTGGCATAGTTTGATAGTGTCATCCTGACAAGAAAACCGATCCTCCTCTGATTTAATGGTATCTGCTTTACTAAGCATGTAAATCTAGTTGCCAAATAAAATCATGGATGATAAGTGCAGGACGTCTTATTGCTTGTTGTGTCTCTTCATTTTTATTTTTCCTCAGATGGAACGGGAGAAGGTCAACCTGCTGTCCAATCTGCAGGACTCCCAGAAACAGCTTGAGCAGGCTAACGGGGCTCTGTCAGATCATCAGGAGAAAGTCAACCGCCTCACAGAGAACCTCAACGCTATCCGCAAGATCCAGGCCAGCAAAGAGCGCCAGTCCGCTCTGGACAACGAGAAAGAACGTGACAGCCACGAGGACGGAGACTACTACGAGGTGGACATCAACGGACCTGAAATCCTGGAGTGCAAGTACAAGGTCATTAACTGGCTGCTTGGAGTTTGGAAGTGACAACTTCTTATTAAACTAATCGGACAAACTATAAAACTTTACCGTAATTTCCAGACTATAGAGTGCACCCGAATATAAGCAGCATACACTAAATAATAAAAAATAAAAAAAGTTTTTACATATTTAAGTCACACTTGTGTATATGCTGTGGGTGTCCACGTTGTAACATGAGATATTTACACACAAAGTTTTTTAAACTTTTCATTAAATATGTACCAGTAACATACACAAATACGTTCAGTAAATGTTTATTTCTGAACAATGCCTTTAACACGGCTGGTTAAAAAACAAACAAATCAGGGAAAGTCACTGATCGCTATGTTCATCTTCCTCTTGTGCACTAAAACCACTAAAGTCGTCTTCGTCAGCGTCACAATTGAACAGCCTCAGAGAAACTTCATCACACACGTCCTCAGTCTCTTTCGTTGTCAAAAAATATACATTAGTCTACCAGGAAGTCATTGATCGCTACCTTCATATTCCTCCTTGTTTCATAGGTTCGACCAGTCCTTCTCAAATAGTGGGGCGCGCCCCCCCTGGGGGGGCCCGGGGCGATGCCAGCGGGGGCGCATGTGACCCCGGGGAACATGCTTTTTTAGCTGGAGGGAGTTTTTTTTTTTTTTTTTTTTTTCCCCCACCACTCTCATTTTGTCGCTTGCGTTCCGGCAGCTGTTTGCTCGTATCTCTCCGGCTTACTAATAATAAAGTTATGAACAAATAACTGTCTTGTTGTTTTGGGAGCCATGCTTGAACCGTGTCGCTCCCCTCTGCTGCTGACACGATAAATAACTCCGACACCTCCACTGCTGTTTTTATGACCATGCATCTGGCCGTCACTCACAGCGCGCATGCAACAAAGAGAAAACTCAAAGCGAGAGCGACACCTGTCCGTTCTTTCCTCTTTCGCGTTGACAAAATGTTTTAGTTTTATCGATGAGTGCGCTCATTGATCCTGACTTCCTCATTTTGATTTAAAAAAAATCGGCACAAATTGTTTTATTCATTTTTGGGTTTTTTAGGTCAAAGTGTTTTATATAACACGCCTGAGTTAAAATGTTGCTGGTCATTTTGAATTTATTATTATTTATTGATTGTAGATGAACATATATCTGTGATATATTCATAAATTAAACGGATTCATTCATTTTTCTGGACTGAATAATATCGTGCATTGAAATTAAATGTGACGTGAGACGTTAATTTTCTTTGACCCATCAAATGAATGCGGTCATTTATTAACAGAATCAAAGTTTAACATCACACATTTACATTAATTTGGCAAATTGATTTCAACAACAGCTTAATTACTTAGCTTCACAACTAGGAAACCATAAACATGGTATCCTTGCAGCTTTACAACAGACATTTCTGAAAATATCTGGATTAATTACTGGCAGGATAGAAGAGTTTTAAAGAGGGAAAATGAAGTTTATCTTGAGAGAGATGGGTGAGGGAATTTGTCTGTTATAACCAGAACAACACGCTCCTTTGGACCCAGCTTAACCAACGGTACACTTTGCGGTTGAAGATCGACTCTTTTACCTTTGCAGACGATAGTTCGGCCTCGGTGTAGAGTTCTCTTTCAACGCTTTTCAGCGTCTCCGTAAGGATAGTAGGGAACCGTTCGGAGTCGTGAGATCATCCCAGAACAGACTTCTTCATAGTTCCTCTGAACTTCTCTCGTTCAGCTTAGTTGCCGTTGTTCTCCAGCATTCTGAACTCTGCATTCTCTCTCCGCACTCTCTGCTGGAACTAGGAAGTGTTGAACCTTTTAAAGAGGTCACTTCCGGTTCCTCTGAGAGCTTCCTGATTGGTCGATTGACCGAACAGGAGGTGGTTTTAGTGATGTAAGAGGTTATTAAAAGTCAAGGAAAAAGATTAAGTTTGTTTAAGAACAGACAGAAGATGTTTTGAAGAACCTGAGACTTTGTGGAGTCAATTCTCTCATATCTGTCTGAAAAAGTTAAACATGACATTTCTTTCCAGTAAACTTGTAGTTGACCGAAACTTGACCTTTGACCAACTTACACTTGCTCATTTCAGACAGAAGATCAAGAAAATGAATAATTACTCTGTAACACATTTTAACTTGATTTCTACTTTGAATGAGGATTAAAAATCATTAATACTGTTTCACAGTTGATTTAAAATGAGTAGTTCACTTCAACATTTAAAAATGGTTTGAACTAAACACACTTTTGATTATCACGACATTTGTAAAATAGTAATGATAATAAAAAAGAGAGTGTTCTTTCAATTGATCAGTGCAGGACACTTAGAAAGTCTCTGGATGAACTTAATTTTGTGTTTCTGGACTCAAATCAATGAAATAACAGTTCTTGTCCCAGGAAGGCCCTCAAGGTCAGGATTTGACCTGAGGCTTAGTTCACTACATGATTATATTTAATTTTATTTTTCAGGATCAAATGGTCAAAATGTTATAAGGATTTAAGTTTAGTTTTTTCGGTGAGTTGGTGGGGGGCAATGTTTACGTCTTCCTTGGGGGGGGGGGGCATAACGGAAAGTAATTGAGAAGCACTGGGTTCGAATGACCTGTTTGGTAATTTCATTGGTCAGATTTGTTTATTTATTTTAACCTTTATTTATACAGGTAGTCTTATTGAGTTGCAAGGACCCACCCCCCAAGAGAGACGTGTATTGGGCAGCAATGTGAGCACCCGGGTGTGACGAAGCTAAACGTTTTTGGTGGCATTAAGCTCATTAGCCCGTTAAAAAAAAAAAAAATCCATAAATTAACCGCGGGGTTCAAAGCCTGTGGAAAACAGTAGCGGCTTATAGACCAAAAAGTACGGTACTTTTTTCCCCCCCCCCCACATTCAGAATATGATTTGTGCTTTTTGCAGGTGGCTGTGTCTGAAGCAGGAGAGCTGAAGGAGGAACTGAAGACTCTAAAAACAGAATACCAGGCCTGTCAGTCACGTTACGAAGAGGAGCGCACCCGTCTGGAGCATGAGGTCACCACTCTGGGAGATAAACTGGCCACACTGGAGAAGACGAGCCATGTGGAGAGGGAGGAGAAGGCCAAGATGGAGAAGGAGCTGCGCAAGGTGAGATGTTGCTTTATTGTTATTTTTTTAAATGTCTTACTTTTAGGAATAAATTGTCGTTTTGCTTTCGAACAGATGGGTAATAAATTGTTTTCTTTGTGTATGTCAGTTGAGCGACGTTGCAGGCGAGTCCCAAGGTAGCCTGAGTGTGGCTCAGGATGAGCTGGTAACCTTCAGCGAGGAGCTGGCCACCCTCTACAACCACGTCTGCATGTGCAACAACGAGACGCCCAACCGTGTCATGCTCGACTTCTACAAAGAGGGGAAGGGTGGCCGGAACAGCCCGGAAGGCCGTGGTCGCCGCTCTCCCATTCTGCTCACCAAGGGCCTCTTCCCAGAGCCTTACAAGACCGACGCCAGCGACGGAGCCCTCTCACCAGGCTCCTCCATACCTTCTCCTGTATCTGATCACCGGCGCGAGCCCATGAACATCTACAATCTGGTGGCTATCATCAGAGACCAGATCAAACACCTTCAGCTGGCTGTGGATCGCACCACGGAGCTGTCGCGCCAGAGGGTGGCCTCGCTCGAGCTCGGCACCGTGGCCGACAAGGACAAGGAGGCCTGCATGGAGGAGATCCTCAAGCTGAAGTCTCTGCTCAGCACCAAGCGGGAGCAGATTGCCACTCTGCGCACCGTGCTCAAGGCCAACAAGCAGGTTGGTTGATCTCTCTTGCCTGATAAGGTTTGTGTCACCTCAGTCTTAGTAGCACAGCACCTGAAAGACAGAAACAGGGGAAGAGGGAGCTGTTCAGGTCCATTCAGCTGTTGCAGTAAACAGACTGCAGGCATGATCTGAAACAGTCTCTAATGGAGACAGCAGTCATGTGGTGCCAGATGCTCTGAGTGTCTGTGTTTAGGTTAAAGGAGCAGCCCTGCAAAGAGCTGTAGCCATGAGGGTGGGTGTGTACGCAGTTGCTTTGGTAGCTTTTAAACTATGCAAGTGGCTACTCAGGGACCATTAATACACAGTTCAAAACAAATCATAAACCTAGTATTTTACCCCAACTGAACAAGCCTCTGGTATGCTTTAATTAGTGTACGTTGTAGGAAAACTAATTGTCGGATGCAGACTTCCTTGGACAAACCTGAACCTTTTGTTCCCTCTTGTTCCCCCCCCCCCACAGACAGCTGAAGTTGCTCTGGCCAATCTGAAGAGCAAGTATGAGAATGAGAAGGCCATGGTGACAGAGACCATGATGAAACTGAGGAACGAGCTGAAAGCTCTGAAGGAAGACGCCGCCACCTTCTCTTCACTCCGAGCCATGTTTGCCACACGGTAAGAATTGCACCGCCGCTTTCAGAGCAGACGGTAAAATAAAAGTGTGTCCTGAATCCCAGAACAAAGTCTGCTAAGAGCATGCAGTTAAACAGCAGACTGGTGTCTAGTGTCGCACACAGAAGCCTCACAAGCTATCGCCAGGTAGGTAAAGACTGGATTATTGTCATAATTTAATCTGCGTTTACCATATGCTGTCTGTCTGGTCTGATTTTTTTTTAAATTATTATTATTATTATTATTATTACATGACCAACATGTATTAGTAATTATATGGTTTGCCACAGAATGTATCAATCTGTGTGGTGGTTAATATGTGACGCCTGCGTTGTTTTTGATCAGTGACCTGGTGTGTGAGGCTCAGATGGACCGACACACTCGCTAATCTTCTCCGACTCCCTGAAGGAGCCGGTCAAAGGTCGTGTCCATAATCCCACTTTATCTTGCTGTGGATTATACATTCAACACATAGTAGACTAAGTCCTCACACACTGCTTGTTTGTTTGTTTATGTGGGGACACAGTTATGTTTATTTTGAACAGTATTTCCTCTCCATGTATTTTCATGATTATTTCTACTTGAAAATATTAGCTCCTTCCCACACGACGTCATGCTGAGTCAGTCTTTCTTGGTGCATTTAAGGCTGCTTAACGAGATGAGAGTGCTCGGATACGGTGTTGTATGATTAAAGTTGCAGAGAGAGTCGTCCGCTGAGAAGCCCTCGAGTTACTCTGCTGAAATTCAATATTTCTGCAGAGTAACTCCATACACCTGCAGAGTCTGATCTGAAGTCGTCTGGTGCACCATATGGGCCGAAGTGCTACAGGAAAACGTACTTATTTGCAAATTGTGCAAAAAAGAAATTAAAAATTCTAACTGAAAACCAGATTGCACCAACCACTGGTGAACTCCATGAGCCCTGGAGTAGTAGTGCTTCTTGTCATCCTCCTCCATCAAAAGCAACAGAGTGATGTTTTGTGGATCTGTGTGTTATTGTTTATCTCTAGTGTTAGCAAAATATCCCGTGCTCTCGTGAACAGATTTTAACTGAATAAGTAGTCAATAGATGCACATGTGCAACTACCGTATTTTCCGCCGTATTCGTCGCACCGCCCTATAAGTCACATCAGTCCAAATATATCTAAAAAGTGGGAAAATCCATAAATACGTTGCTTCGACATATAAGTTGCATCTGTCACCGCTGACAGCCCGGAAATGTGGGCCGGTGTTGTCGATTGGCTGCCAAACGGTGGCCGCAGGAGCGTGCACGCACTGGAGGACTTTAACGAGAATTTAACAAGATTAACGCTTAAAAACAACTATTTGTTTGCTCGACTTTATAGTAAAGGTGTGTCTCAGTCGAACTTTTACTTAATAAAAGGACTTTAACGGTCAAATCAGCTGCATTTCAAAAATATTTGCAGCCTCTGTGCTCCAGGAGTGCGCAGAGGGAGAAAATCAAGGAGGAACACTGCACATTTCTTCGAAATTTAACAAGATAAGCACCTAAAACAATTATTTGTTTGCTCGACTTTGTAGTAAAGGTGTGTCTCAGTTGAACTTTTCCTTAATAAATGCACTTTAATGGTCAAATTAGCTGCAATTCGCCGGGGCGGCGCAATGAAATGAAGCTGATTTGATGGTTGCTCCAAGCGAGCTGGATGAAGGTGGGAGGCTAAGGCAAGCTGACTGTATCATGAATAGCCACTTTTACCTATTAAAACTGGGACCCTGTGTACATAATCTCGTTCCACCACATGTACCACATGAGAATGAAACCACATGAATGACAAATAAATCTCTCTGACTCTGACTGATATGACACAACGGCATGCCATACTGCTCGAGTGCCATCTAGTGGCTGAAAATGGTAGTGTTCAATTATTTTCAGTCAGAATGAATAAAAATGTTCATATCTCAGCCAAAAATTGGTTTATAAATATGGGAAGAAATCCATAAATAAGTCGCTTCACTGTATAATAATAATAATAATAATGTCATCACAATGTCAGCACTGTATGTTTTCATACAATGGCGAAATTAGTCTCTGCATTTAACCCATCCACCACCAGGTGGTGCAGTGGGCAGCTATTGAAAGCGCCCGGGGGACATTTTGGGGATGAGACGTGCTGCCCAGAGACGCCACGTGATGTGCAGTGAAAGTCGCAGGGCATGCAAATTATGCAATTAAACTGTGACTTATGGGCCAAAAAATATGTTCCTTAACTTTTGGAGTCAAACCAGTTCAAGTTAGTCGTCGGTCAATTTACTTTTTCAAAAAACAAAGATAGGTTTAATTCAGTCAGTTTTACAGATGTTGTGCTAATATTTGGTGTGATAGTAGCTGAGCATCACCCCATCATTCCTCCACGTGCAAAGTCTATTTCCACACATGAGTCTTGTTCCTGAGCCCCCTGCCTCACTTGTCCACCACTATTGTAGAGTTACATTCAGTCTGTTTATGGATTCGTGTATTGGTATGTAAATTCAGTCCTATAAGGCCCAGAGTTGGGTCAGGGGCCTTTTTGAAAAGCGGAGGGGACTTGCCCGAGTGAAGTTTCCCACACTGCCCCCCCTCCATCCCACTCCTTTGTTTGCCTTCGTTCTTCCGTCCTTCCTCCAAAGCGAGCGCACGGTTCTTCAGTCGTCAGGAGGAGCTCCTCTGCAGGATCTGAGTTTCCCAGAGTAATCACCTCTGATGGTGTGTAAAGATGGAGATGGGAGAAGCTCTCGCACCATGGACCTCCGTGAAGGGGGAAGAGAGCAGTGAAGTGCAAAGGATGTTGAGTTTTCATTTGATCTTACTTTACTCACTTCTTCTTGAATTTGGTACTGTGAGAATCTGATGAAAGACACATAGGCTTAAATGGTTTTCTGTGTGTGTGTGTCGTCTTTGTTTCTGTCTGTGTGTGTGCAGTCGGTGGAGTCATGTTCACAGTAAACCAGCCTCGAACATTCCTGAGACGTGCCTTGGCATGCCTTATTCTCCCACAGATTAAGAGTCAAATCATTATCTGATCTTGTTCTTCTCCAAACTGCACTTTGTAACTTACAGTATTTGTTTGACCCACTTTTCTATTTTCTTTATTTTTTTCTATTTTCTTACCTATTCTATCCTAATTTTTCTCTGTGTGTTCCCACTTGGACAGCCAAGATCACAGCTGATGATGGTTCAGTGTGCTGTGAGGGCATTATTTCTCATAAATAATCTGTATATAAATTATTTAACTGGCACAGGATCATAAAGAATGCACATAATGCAGTTTTTGTTTGTCAAAGTTGGCCAGTATTCATCCTCAGCAGACCAGCAGCCACCTCCTGCTTCTCTTCCTTTATTGTGCCGTAGCGCTTGATCAGCAGCCCCCCACCCCACCCCACCCACCCACCCCAAATTTAAAGCCCCGTCTTTTTTTTCCCGGGAAAATCACACGGCCTCCCACCAAAGACGGACTGAACTGTCTGAAGAGACATCAGCACCCCACACCCGCCCAGCGAGCGTTGTTCCCCACACAGGGTTTAATGAAGTAGCACTGATCCCCTTTGTATGGATGTGTGTGTGTGGGAGTGTGTGTGTGTGTGTCCCAGTGACTGAAGCAGCACACACAAGAAGGGTAGGACATGGTTAGTGTGGTGGTCTGGCTGGGGCAGAGTTCACATGGACAGCAACCACGTGCAGCTCAGCACAAAACAAAAACATCTGTTTTCCCAGTGACCGCCCTCGTCAACAAGGTTTTTCCCAAACCAAATATTTTACAGAGATTTTGAGTGGTCTAACTTGTTTTTTTATACTTTTAGTTTATACTTTAAACAGCTTTTTTAAAAAGTATCCTTGTCCTGATGCAATAAAAATGTAGAAAAGCAGGAAAAATTTGTCTTGAAATGTGAAACACAAGTCTGAAATGTGCTAAAAGAATGTCATCCTGGTACGTTTTTTAAATGCAGACATTAATGAATTTACTTATAATTAATATTTTATTTATAAGTGGGGGTTTTTTTCAAGCAGTTGCTAATTACTGACAAAAAAGAACCAAATCATGCACTATTGCATGTGCAGACATTTAAAAAAATTTTACCAAGTGATAAATCAGGTTTCCGCAATTATTTTCTGAGCCTAAATCAATTTGTGGAATAAAACTTGAGTTTTCTGTTCCCAAATAAAATAAAGGATTTTAATGCCAGTTAAATAAAATGAAGACGGGTGATATTTGTCAGCTAAATTAAATCAGAATCTGTTCAGTTTGGGATTAAAAAGGTCAAGATGAACCTCTCCCTTCAAGGAGACCGCTGTGAATCCCTCGTGTTGTGTCAGCCACACAGAAAGAACGGATGTCAGAGAATGGATGAAACGAGCAGAATGATAAAAACAACAGCAAGAAAATGATTTAGAGGCTTTAGAGGAGCGATAAAGCCCAGAAGAGAGGATGAAAATGAAACAAAATTGCTGCAACATCAGTTTAGATAGAAAGCACCTCATAATCCTGACAGGTGACCCAGACCTGCCTGTCGGTTGGTGATGCTGCACAAAGACTCCATTATTTTGAGCTTTTTGGCACAAAGATGGAGAGAACTGAGGCTGTTTCACTCAAACCAGAGAACTGGAGATCAGATGTGAAGATGCTTGAAAAAAAAAAACCCATTATATTCTTCCATGTTTATTTCACTCCTCGTCTACTCAGCCTGTTCCTCAGGCGACACAAAATGACCACTGGGTTAAGTTATTAAAAAAAAATAGCAAGGATGTAGTGTTCAGATTGCAGAATAATAATCTTTTTGATTATAATATGTGTACTTTTCACTAAAAATAATAATTTTTAAACACCCTGGTTGATGCAATTTGGTGGAGAGAGCTGAAATGTCTGATGGAGTCAGAGGTTAATATTGCAGGAGCTCGTTCAGTGTCCAGGCCTGTGCTCGGTGGCTCAGCGGCTCCACCTGGTGGTGACAAAAACAACTACAGCCAAGTGAAAGATCCAAATCAAAGGGCTTCAGCTTCTGGTTTAGTTTTTAATCATTTAGCATTGCTGAGAGCGTCTCATACATACGGTCCTACTAAGCATGCGAGGTTGCAGCGATGTGAACGGTAATGTTTTTGTACGTGTGTCTGCCCGTTACCAAAATATCTCAAACCACTGGACTGATTTAAACGAAACTGTCAGAGTCGTCATTGGATGTACATTTACCACCGATGAACGCAGGAGTCGGCTTGATTCAAGATGGCCACCACAGCCAACCGACCTTCAAAAAATACTTATAGCTATATTTTGACAATTTTACTGACGCATCTACAATTTGGTGTGGTAGTAGTTGAGAGAATACACTTTCTAACACTAGAAGATTGAAAAGGATCTTTGTTTAAAATTGTTCCAAAAACTATTTGGAGTCAACTCTGTCTTTTAGCAAAATATCTCATGAATAACAGGACTGATTTTACTGAAACCTTCAGGACATGATCATTAGATCTACTGTAAATCAACAAATAATTAATTGTTTAAGCCGATCAAACTCAACTTGGCCAACACAGCTAACTGACCTTATTAAACTAAAAAAAAAAAGCCCTTAACTCAGTCAGTTTTACTAATAATGAGCTAAATATTGGTGTGGTAGTTGCTAATATTCACTGAATGTGACATCTTTAAATAATGCATGAGATTATGAACAGCAATATTTCCAAAGAGTGACCACAATAGCTGCAACTTTGTCATTTTGCAGCGTAGATGATTTCAGTTTACATCTCTGACATGAACAACGGTGGCTGATATGCATTACTTTAAGGAATGCAAGGCTTTTAATTAATGAAATAAATAATAAAGATGTAAATCTTTTTGTTTTGGAAGCCAGTGCTGTTGCAGTATTACCTGAGAAAACCTCTGTTCCACTTCAGAGTGAGCGTTTGTCTCCGACTTCACAGTTTTCCTCTGGTTTTCTCTTGCAGTTGCGATGAATACGTCACCCAGCTGGAGGCCATGCAGAGGCAGCTGGCTGCAGCCGAGGATGAAAAGAAGACCTTGAACTCTCTGCTGCGGATGGCCATCCAGCAGAAGCTGGCCCTGACGCAGCGTCTGGAAGACCTGGAGTTCGACCACGAGCAGACCCGCCGAGGAGGCGGCGCAGGCCGCGCCAAGGTGCGCAACAGGCCCGTCGGCAACAAACCCCACGTAAGTCAGAGTCTCACGTGCTCCAGCTCCAGCCGGCCGGAGCCCAACAACGCTCTGCCCAACGGCATTCTGGGAGGCCCCGTCGTCTTCTGCAGCGAGAAGTACAAGATCTACTGCGACTGAGAGGCGGCTGAAACGCCTGCATGGACTGCTGTGTACAGAGGGGATGGGGGGTGTCACACCCTCCCTGCCCTTAGTGTTAAAGAGCCCCACTCGCTCGCTTCGCTCCCTGGCCAGCCCACGCTCCTTTAGGGACCGCTGTGTTAACCGGCTGCTCGTTCGTGTTGTTGTTGACGCTTAGGGGAATGCCGATGTGTGTACAGTGTGCACTAGACGTTTGGACTGCAGTAGACATATTTGGCATGTGGGGTTAAGGGCCTCGGTTATGTTGGGGGTTGTGGATATTATGGGGTGTCTATTCTTTCCACTGTCACGGTGCTGTACATTTGATGTTAAAGGTGTCTGTTCGTCCTGGCCTCCCGGTGGCTTGCCTGGTAACATAAACACATTGTGTGGGGTGGAGGCTCGTAAAGATGATGTCACTCTTTCGGTCTTGAGACTGAATGACATCCTCGCTTCTTTTAGGCATGTCTGTTGGCATTGGTGCTCCTTTGCTGAGGGGGGGGGGGGATAACCCCCAACTCCCTTCTTTCTCTCCGTCTTGGCCAGGACTGACCCGTGTCCGGCTGACCTCTTAATCAAGGGACTCTTCAGTGTTTACAAGAAACATAAACTAAAATATGCAAGCTCCTCCTGCTTCATCGCTAGGGGAGCAAAATATAAATCTATATAAATTTTAACAAGGGCGGGTCAGTGGTTTTATAACGACATATTATGGGCATAAAAGGAGCACCTGTGACCGCAGGTGTTTATTTCAGGATCATTTTAAAGCTGTGATGCTAGCACACCAATACAATAGGGTAAATAGAATTGCATGGCTTTGCAGCTTATGAGCTTTTTACCTATTTTTCCCTCCTGTTGTCAGGCGTGTGCTACAAGATGAACTCGTGTGCTGCGGGTTCTACGTTGTGAGTATAAATAAGGGTGAATTGGGGTAAGGACAAATCGAAGAGGGCTACGCATTCCATTCGGCCCGGTGCGTTGCGACAGGTCTGTTCAGAGCCATGCTTAAAGAAAGAGAACGTTTCGACAAATCCATGTTCACGTCCAAATTAAGTGCACTTCAGCTCAGGTGCCTCAGGTTCCTCGTCTTTCTTCTGAAATGGTAAAACACGATGACTGTGAACAGAGATACAATATAGTTTTGTTTGTCCGAATGACTATTTTTTAACTGCGAAGCGAAATCTACAAGAGCACAAATAAAAAAAACGAATAATTAAAAAAAAAAGATCTGGATAATGGACCTGCGAACAAAAATTAAACCGCTCGGCGGAAGTGCCTGTCGAACACAAACACCTGACGTGTTTCTGTGCCGATGTAAAGCCCTGTTCTTGTCTCGCTGTCTCCCTCTGTGGTTTTGTTGGGACACTGCTCAGAGCTGTCAAATCATCGGTTATGCAGCTAAAGACGAACTCTAACGTGCGTCTTATAACGTCAACCATCTCCTGAAGACCGTCAGCAGCTTGCTCCCCCCTGCATCACCCTTAGATCACAGAGTTGTGGGGCAAAGTTCCCCCTGAATATTTCTGTCAGGTAACGTCCTCGCATTCTCGATGTGTGTATCTCTGTGTTGAAGTGAATGGGCCACACGTTTGTGTGTGCGTGCTACATTTTTACCCATTGCAGATGGACGGCCTGTCATTTCTCCTTGTTGTTCGGAGTGTGAGGACAACAATGTACTGTTTTAGTATTAACAATAGCTTTAAACCATTGCAAGCTAGTATTAAGCAAACTATAAAGTGGGGCTCGTGTGTTTTAATACATCCATGTACTGCTTGTGGATCATGAACACGTTAGCTTTACGACGCTAAAAGCAGGGTTGATGTAAGTAAATCCTGCAAGACGTTCTTTTAATCAGCGTTTTCTAACACGATAAAGCTATATATCTATATTCCTAAATGTGTTCCATTCAGGTCGCGATCTTGCAGGATCCTAATATCAGCGTTCGTTCCGTTTGAGCGCGTTTAGGCGTTTCAAAACGGAACGCTGTCGGCGGTCAACCCTGCTTCAGTGTGCATCCATAAGCCGCAGCACAAACAGCATGAAGTCGAGGTTGTTGTGCACATCAGAGAGAAAACATGAGAACAAATCAGCCTCGTTTAGAGGTCAGTCGCTCCCATGTTTGATTTTTACTCAACATACGAGTACATGTTCTGTCAGTTTGTGCTGATTAGAGAGAAGAAGGTGTGCGGAGTAGAGGGAGGCCTACTCGTGTTCTTAAACCAGCTTTGGAGAGAGAGGAGGTCAGACAAAAAAACAGATGTTTGTCTGAGAGATGCTGTGGAAAAATACGTCCAGGATTAAACTGGTGATGCTCGGAGAAAACCAGTAAGAGGTTTGGGACCTTGATTCAAATGATGTGAGCGCGCTCCCTTTGTACAGGCTCCGTGGCTTCACCGAGCAGTAAATAGGTCTCAGGATGTGATCGTGTCTAGACTCTCCTGTCCTTAGATAGATGGATTCTAACGTAGCTCCATGTAGTTTCAAATCGACGTCTGGCCTGTCTGGTGTCAGACGAACAGCTCCTCCTACCTCTGCCTGCAGGCTCACCCCTCTTCGCCTCTCACGTTTCACACCATGCACAGTTTCTGCTTCGTCCTCAGCCTGCACGTCGAAATCAACTCGGTTTTTCATTAACCTGCATGGTGGATGAGAGAGCCTCGTCTCCTTTGAGCTGGGCGTTATTGTTGTTTAGTCAAAATAAAAGTTCGTGGTGCTTGTGAGCGGACGTGCGTTCAGAAACGCGTCGACGTTGTTGCTCCTTTGACCAACTCCCGACTTGTGTGGCCTCAGACTACCATCCAAAAACAAAAAACAAATTCTGATTGTTTCTGCTTCTCCATTTTGCAGAATGTACAGTATTTCTGTACACGTACGTGTGTCACTCTGGCCTCACAGTGGAAGCACGTTTCTCACAAGTTCAGTGAACAGTTTTTGAAGCGGAGATTGTGATTGGCTAATCTACCCATCCAGTGAGAAGCCAGGGGAGATGTGGTGATTTCTCAGTGTCATTTTTTAATTTTTTTTTATTATAACTTTTAGTTTGTTTGTTTTAACCTGTGCACTTTCATTATATAGGATTATAAAATGCTATTATTATTATTAATCTAATAGGAAAGCATGGTAGTACTATGGTTTGTGAGTTATCCAGTTTATATAGATTATAAACTAATCCGTCCATTTGAATTACCGTATTTTCCGGCGTATAAGTCACAGGGTTTTTTGTATCGATTTGTCAGTCCTGCGACTTATATACATTTTTTTTAATATATTCATGACGCTATTTTTGACTGACACTTTAAATTTCTAAGAACTGAAACAGCGAGTCCTCCCGTGCACGCTCGCTTCACTCAGCTGGTGCAGGTGGAGGAACGCTGGAGAACTAGCAGCTCTGGCCGCGATCGATGGATGGATGGATGGATGGATGGATGGATGGATGGATGGATGGATGGATGGATGGATGGATGGAAATGAAGCTATTTTGACCATTAAATAAACTCATAATAAATGCAACTTATATATGTTTTTTTCCTCTTCATGATGCTTTTTTTGACAGATGCAATTTATATTCTGGAGCGACTTATATGCCTGAAAATACGGTAAATGAAAAAAAAAGTACCATTTGCTTAATAAAAAGCTCTACAAACCATCCTTGTACTATTAGAGGGCTGTCCTCAAGATTTTATCCATCAGATAACCATTTTAAAAACTTGTTTTTGTTACATTTTACATGTTATATTGTTGGTTTTCTGTTCTACTGCCATGGTCTGTGTGAGAGAGAGAAAAAAAACAATCCAGGGTGATTAAATTCTGGGTTTTTTTCATGTATTTATTATTCCTAGGAATAGTTCAAAATTACAAAATGAAACTTGACAACGCTCTGATTCATGTGGGTAAGCTGCGTTTGGAGGAAGAGACAGAAAAAACCCGAAGCGTCGGAGCGATTCTGTGCTCTTTCTCCAAGCTCTTCTTACCGAGAGCGTTCCACCGAAACGCGATCGCTGGCCTCCAGAATTCTCTGCAAAGGGCGACAATTAAATTCCAAATTGGAATTGTTTCATTCTCTCTTATCGTGCCAAATCTTGGTGCACCGTTTAGGTCGAAAAAAAAAAAAGAATCAAGAATCGGGGGAGAGAGCGTCACTGAGGAAGGCGCAGCTCTGCGAGCGCCCGTCTGGGTTTTGTTACGTTTTGGTTCGTTCACGTCTTCTTTTCCGACCGCTAGTGCCTTTCATTGTTTCAAGGGAGAATCTTAGATCAGTGTTTTTATGTTTTTCTTTTTATAGCTGAGGACTTTGGATTTTAAACTAAACTGTGAGCAGCAATAAAAAGCAAAAAGGGTGTTTTTGTTTCCCCCTTATCTGCACGAGCGAGATGATAGTTTTGAAATGAGCTCAAACCGTGAAATTGTATTGAATTCTGCACGTCAGCGATCCGATGAATAAATTCAGGGGTATTAACAACAGGTTGTTTTTTTTTATTTATCAAACTTTGGGAGCCAGAGGAGTTTCTTTGGCCTCCTGTTATTGAACAAAATGCTCCTGGCACCTGTTCGGAGTAAATCAGTGTACTATTGGAAACATCTCTAGCTGTGTTTGGTGAAGGTAACGTGACATCAATAGTATTGTTGGGGAAAAATAAAAAGTGCAGCGAGCACATTTTATCTTTCTTTCTGTTCAATTAAAGTTTTTGTTGTTGTTTTTTTTTTTTATTATTATTCTTATTATCATTGTTTTTTTACATTGTTATTGTACCTGTATGTTTTCAGTAAACAGAAAACAGATTTAGCATCAACAAACTTGAATAGTGCCATTTATAGCCAATGCTCGTTTGTTGAGGCGTTAAAGTTACCAATATGGAAGAAAGCTACAAAATCAAAGTGCAATTCTGATGCTGTTTTACTTTTTATTTTTTTTAATTAAGTCGAGGTTTTCTGTTTGCTGGAAGCTATAGCATTGTGATAATAAAAAAAAAAAAGCTAGCTGTGCAAACTATTGTCATATTTCAGTATTGATCCATAATAAGAGTTTGATATCTTTATATGAAATTACGACTTCACTCGTACGTTGGTATTTATTTGAACTTGTCATGCAGTACTGTAATCTCAATAATGTGCATTATGATTAGTGGTATATTGATTACAACTACATGTCATATGCATGTTTCTCAGTCATGGGATCTTTACACAGAGGTGAAAACAAACATGGCGACTTTTGTCAGGAGGTTTGGAAAAATTTCAATAAAACTAAATAAGACGTTTGATGTACTACTGCTGAACTAATCCTATGGAAGTGTTTGTTTTCTAGCTGGGAGGGGGTGCGGCTGTGTAAGGGTAGTCATACTGAATAAAGGTAATAAATGTGACTCGAGTTTCAGCGTCTTTTCTTTACGGCTCGGCAGGATCAGACGAGCTGTTAATAAGAGTGTGTGTCTGTGTGTGTGTTTTGGAGTGATCCCAGATGAAAATCAAGGGAAGAAGGGGATTCCCTGCTGCCCAAGTGGCTCCAGGACGTGATCACATTTCACACTATGAACAAAAACACCCCAACCTTGATCCCGCCGCTTTATTTTTCTGCTTTTCTTCTCCGTTTCCTCCGACTCCCCTCCTTCTGGAGATATGTGCACACTGATCAGACCAAGTTGGGCTTTTACCTTTGAAACACCCAGACAGTCGCTTGCACTCCCCAGAAGCCTGTTTTCCAACCAAATAACTTTGCAGAGATCTTTTTTTTTTTTTTCCTTCAGAAACGTCAAGGGGATTCAAAAGAAACAATTTTAACATTTTTCTCACATGCAAAAAATACTATATGTACATAGACCAAAGTTCATGCTCAATAATCCAGGTATAAAATCCAACAATGTTCAGTCAGGTTATCTAGACGGTTTCTTTTTTTTCTGAGACATCATTATAAGTACATACACTATTATTTTGTGTTTCATCTGATCTTTTCTGGGGTTTTCCTTAAAAGCTGATAGTTTAAAATCCTTGTGGTTTTTCTTTCATCTGCTTCTTTCTGCAGGAAGATGTGGCAGTTTTACAGCAGATGCTCTTCTGACTCAACCTGGGCTTGAACCTCACTGTACAAATAAACACAAGTAAAAGTACAAATAAACACAAAAATGTACTCTAGTAAAAGTAGAAGTACGTACCACATTAACGTTTTTACTTAAGTAAAATTAAATTAGTACTTGCGTTTAAAAATACTTTTTTCATTCAACCTTTATTTCTACAGGTTAATCCCATTGAGCCTCATGGACTCATTTACAAGAGAGACCTGATTTTAACAAAGAGTGATGACAACAATGGACAACAAAGACAATCATAAAAGATGCATACAAATTTATTTTATTTATTTTTAACAAATGAAAATAAAATGGTAAATGGTAAAGATAATTAAAAGGAAAAATAGCGAGAGAAAAAAACGCCAGCTAGATTATAAAGCGGTGTAGAAAACTAAAAACAGGAACATGTCTGCATTGGTTTTTGCCCTGAACTTAGCAGATGTTTAAAGACACTTAGAGAGGTCAAGGTCGAGAGCTGCAAATGTTTTTGTAAGATATTCCAGGAAACAGGAGCGGAGTAGGAGAAGACCCTTTTACCAAGTTCAGTCCTCACTGAGGGAACACTGCAGGTAATAATGTCCTGAGAGCGCACGCCGTAGCTGCACTCACGCAGAGACATGTAGGAGGAGATGTATGAAGGCAGCAGACCAAGAAGTGATTTAAAGATGAAAATGTACCAGTGAGAGAGTCTACGTGAAGTTAATGATGTCCAGTTAACCAGTGAATACAGGGTGCAGTGGTGGGTACGATAATCACAGCCAGTTATGAATCTTAGTGCACCGTGATAGACAGCATCCAACATCTGCAGGGTTCTTGTAGGAGCGTTCATGTAAATAATGTCACCATAGTCAATGGAGGGAAGGAAAGTCACAGATACAAGATGTTTCCTAGCGTTCAGAGTTAGACAGGATCTGTTTCTGAAAAAGAAACCCAGTTTAACGTTTAGCTTCCTTGCTAGGTTTTCCACGTGGAGCTTAAGAGAGATGCGAGTTGACCCAGATACCCAAATATTTATAGGAATCAACAAACTCAATAGGGACACCATTTAAGGATAAAATCAGAGGAAGAACTGATGGGACCAACTTCCTGTTTGAAAAAAGCATCCCTTTGGTTTTATCAGCATTTAAGACAAGTTTGAGGTGGAACAAATCTGACTGGGTGATGTCAAAGTCGAATTGCAAAAGCTGGAAAGTCTTAGCAACAGTTTTAGCTCGACAATAAACAACTGTGTCATCAGCATAGAAATGTATGGATGCATCAGGGATGCTCTGACCTACATTACCTTTATAGATTGTAAAGAGGGTGGGTCCTAAAATGGTAAATGGTAAATGGACTGTATAACACCTTTCTAAGACTGAGCCTTGTGGAACACCATTGTTAACTGTTAAATAACTGGAGGAAGTTTATGACACAAGATGTTCTGATCCACAGTGTCAAAAGCTTTAGACAGGTCTAAGAAAAGTGCAGCACAATAATCCTTAGCATCCAGTGATTCAACAACATCATTAAGAACCTTCGGTGAAGCAGTGGTTGTGCTGTGTTGTTTCCTGAAACCAGATTGATGTGGAGGTAAGATGTTAAATGAGTCCAGGTAATTTTTGATTTGAGAGTTTATCAGTTTTTCTAAAAAGTACCAGTAAAAGTTTTCTTTTAATGTAAAGTAAACTTTTACTTTTAAAGTAAAACGTTCTTTTCTTTTCTGTAAAAGTACTTGCTGAATGAACAATGTATTAATACAATGGCCTACAATATCATTAAGTGTGCCTACGTATGTGCATGTTCTACATTAATAGTGTTGTTCCATTTTAATGAACGATGCTGCAGATAATACTTTGTACATGTTTTTATTGTGTTTACTGTGACACAGTTCACTCTTGGACTTGTGATTCTGTGCGTCAGAATTTCAGGGATGACCTGCAGAGTTAAATGACTTTAAACAAAATAGTAAGAAAGATGAATGATTGAAAGTTTTTATTTAACACAAATCAAAACCAACGTGTCATTTTAACTGCAGTAAACACATTTAAGTAAAAGTTGTCTGATGAAAAAAGGAGTGTTAGACCTAACGAAGGAATATCTGATCATTTCAACTCCAGTTAAAATCCTGTCTATTCAACCTTGTAATGGGTCACTAGAACAATATTTTAACTTCCTGACACCATTTTTAAAACTTGGACCTGAGTGTCGAGACATTTGGAGACATCTCTTGTCTCCTAACATCATGAACTGACACATTTTAATATTGCAGCAAGAATTTCTTGTTCAAGTTCAGAAGAAGTTGATTTTCAAAGTTTTTTGAGTCCAGTCTGGTTGTTTTGGGAGAGAATCTGTCCTGTTGTACTGAGCAGTCTTTCAATAGTCTTTCAATAGTCTTTCAATATTATTTCAATCAATAAGGCCATAAGTGGTGTGTATCTTCTGGCTGACTCTCTGTGGTGGAATCCATTTTGGGTGTGTTAGTTGGGCCAATGATGTATTTACTGGTACTAGAATATACGTCATTGGCCCAACTCTTCTTGAAGGCGGGGCCTAACGTTACCTGCCCACTTTGCAGTGATTCAATGGACCAACTCCCCTCTCACCATTCATTACTTTCAAACTAACAAATCAAAAAACTGCAACGTAAATGTAACTTGTGACACATTATAGAAATGTAGAGTAGAAGAAAGTACAGATACTTGATGTAAAATCTAGTGGAGTAAAATTAGAAAGTACCCACATTTAACTCTATTTAAGTAAAGTACAGATACATGAAAAATGTACTTAAGTACAGTAACAAAGTAGTTGTACTTGGTTACATCCCATCACTGGAATTACAAGATTATTGCACTGACCACCGAGCTACCGCACATCTAGTCCTTGTTCTGTCGATATTTATCACACGTCACTGAATACAGAGTTTTTGCTTTTGGTCGTGTTGGTGGATGTTTGTGATGTAAGCAAAATGTCACATGAATCACTGGGTGGGTTTTAATGAAACTTTCAGGAAGTAATCATTAGACATATCAGGTTATTTATGAGGTTTGACCAAAGTGACTTCAGCAGCATCCATTTTCAGCACAAGATGATTTATGTTTAAAACACCAGCATGAAAAGCTGCGGGCGTTATTTACATACATTTACTTTTGAAATAAGCTACTATGAACTTTGCACCTACTCGTAATGGTACTCTGATATGAAAAGCTAAGTTTAAGGGTATTTCATTTTAGACAGTGATGGTGAAGTGAACAATACAACTTGAGAGCTCACCAGGAATTACTCTCAGCTGCTACGTGGTAGTAGCTGAGAGTAATGCAGTACCTTAAAGTTAGCAGAGTTAGTCATTTTGTACTAAGTTCACTTTGTGTGGCGACCATCTTGAATGAGGTTGACTTCAAAGGTTAATCAGCTTTAGATGTACATTAACAATTTCTTTTTGATACTTTCATTAAGTCCATCAGCTGGTTCATGAGATATTTTGCTAACACAACAAAACACTTCCATCAATCTGTGTACTTGGAACAGCAGAAGCTAAAATAAAAAACATTACTTCATAGAGCCTAAAATGGTTTAAGCTATAAAAATATTAAAAAAAAACAATAGAAATACACTAAACTTTATTGTTTATATTTGATTCATTGCTTATGTGCTTGAAACCAATTAAAGTGTTTGTGTAACAACAATAAGAAAACTTTGTACGAGTAAACAATATTTAAGCTAAAAGTAACATCCACAGCTGCTAATCTGCTCATGGTCTGAAATCAATGATACCACACACACACACACACACACACACACACACACACACACACACACAC
>NC_056508.1:18610295-18626473 GCF_014905685.2 Nematolebias whitei | reverse complement strand
CACACACACACACACACACACACACACACACACACACACACACACACTGCTGTGATTAAGTGCGGTTAAACCAGTTGCTACCACTTGCCATGTGTCGCCCTGATTGAATCTGAAGGTCAGAGATTTAATGTGAGCCAGAGGTCAAAGGTCAAAGCTCTGACAACCGATGACTTCACTGCAAAAACAGAGATGCTTTTGTTCGTGTCCACCTTCAGCCCGCAGATGAAATGTGGGTCAGTAGGCTTGGTTTTCATGGCAGCACTCCTCTGTTTTTACACAGGTGCTCTGAATGGATTTCAGAATAAAAGCGGGGGATTTCACTCAACAGAACAGCTGGTTCCAATCTCAGCTGATGCAGTTTTTAAACCCCCCCACTTGGAGTCGCTACACAACAATTTCTGGGCCTTTCAGGAGCAGCTGCAGTCCTGACCAGTTGACTTAATGGTTATTATTTGCTATAAAGAGAGAGAGAGCGGTGGAGACACGGCTCCCACAAAGAGTCTTCTTTATGTGTCAGCCGGCGCTGGCATGTGATAAATCCATGTGGAGCCCAAAGCGCCGCTGATCAGCTGCTCTAGAAGAACCACACTCAATCATCAGCACACGTGCTGCACATGGACCGGATTCAAAAGTCAAAATGTCAACAAACACATGACCTGTGGAGAGTGACGCCAGTCTGGATGTGTCGGCCGTATCTCCACGCAGCTGCTGCTTTGTGTGAGTGGAACGACAGACCAGGTGTTGATTCGAGCGGGGCGAGGCTTTAATTTGCACCTGAAAAGGAGTGAGAACGAACAGAGGCTGGCACCTCAGGATGGAGTGTGATCAGTGATATGGTGTGTTGTCACCCTGATCGCTTTGAAGTGTAAAAACCTGATCTGACACGTGGGCTGGTTTTTGCACTCATCTTCATCTTACCCCTAAAGCAGTCTTCCTCGGGCTGTCCTTTGTCCTACAATCCCAGCAGTCTTTCACCTTTCCCCCATCCTGTTCCCGGTTCATGAATGTTCATGATTCTCTGCGGAGCCTCAGGGGAGCAGAGAGGGGATGCACGCACCCCAGAGGGTTGTTCGGTGATCTCACTGGGCCTCTGCTTCATTTTAAGCACAAAGCTCAGACAGCCACAAAACACAAGCTGCACTACGATCACCTGTAGCAGAAACTCAGAGCAAAAGTTTGTCTTTCTATCCTCTTCGCCTGAAAGGTGGAAGTTTGGTCTACGTATATTCAATTCAATCCAGTTTATTTATATAGCACCAAGTCACAACAGAAGACATGTCAGGGCACTGAGCAGAAAGGTTAATATATAAAAATAAGTTAATAACATTATTTATCTGAGGAGCAGACTGCTTTGAGTTCAACTCCGTCACAGACATCTTGAGCAAGCATGAAGGCGACAGTGGAAAGGAAAAACTCCCTCATGAGGAAGAAACCTATAGCAGAACCAGCTCAGGACAAGTGATCTTCTGCTTCGACCGGCTGGGTTTAAGAGGAACAGATACACAATGGCAGGTCAAGAATCACATGTTAAAATAGAAATAGCATCAAATGAAAACTATTAAATTTTAGCAATTCATTTAAGGAAATGAGGTCAATTTGTCCTCCTGTAGTCTAAACCTATGGCAGCATGACAAGCCAACCATAACTATAGGATTTATCAAAAAGGAAAGTCTTAAAACTGGACAATGTGTCAGCCTCATGGACAGAAACTGGAAGTTGGTTCCACAAGAGAGGAGCCTGATAACTGAAAGATCTTCCTCCCATTCTGCTTTTGGAAACTCTAGGAACCACGAGTAAACCTGCAGTCTGAGAACGAAGTGCTCTGTTAGGAAAATATGGAACAACAAGATCTGTAATATAAGATGGAGCTAGGTTGTTGAGGGCTTTGTAGGTTAGAAGATTTTGAATTCTATTCTGGATTTGACAGGGAGCCAGTGGAGAGAAGCTAAAACTGGAGAGACATGAAGTACATATATATGACATGGCATCTTGATTTGACTGTTCATAACGTCTTTTATTTGATTATAATTGTTTTTTGTTGAATTATTGTTTTCTTTCCTTTATATGTTGTCTGTCTAAAACAGGTCTCTTAAAAAAAGAGTCCTTGTGACTCAATGAGACTAACGGTATAAATAAAGGTTGAAAGAATGAATGTACATGAGTGCTCTGCATCAGTGGGGGTTATTGGAGAGGAGCTTTTTCCAGCCAAGCAGCCACACAGTGACGGATCGTGACCAGAGGCCTCGCTGTTGTCTCTATGGATCCAGGCTAGTGACAGGAGCAGCAGCAGCTACAAAGGAGTTAATGGTGCATGACTGAAGAGACACAAGTTTCAAAGGGCGGGGAGGAGGGGTGTGAGCAAGCAGACACATGAGAGCTGCAGGACACGTGCTCCAGAAGATTAGCTGAAACAACGACATCACAGCCGGACAATGTGGAAATATTAGAGCAGATATTAAATATCAGTGAAAAGCTGGATCACTGGTTCTGTGACTGATGCTAAACTGGTAATCATACATAAGTGCTTTATTATTGAAGCTGTTTGGGGTGGCGCTCCTTCAGCTTTGGCCTTTTTTATCTCAAAGGGTTGAAAGGTTTTGACGATTATTCTGAAATCCAGGAAATGTGCATTAAGTTAGGAAAGATAAAAAAAAATAAAAAAAATCCCAGAACTTTCTTTTATAAATTGTTCAACGTATGTTATAATGTTTTAAACAAAAACATTATTTTGAAACAAGGAGAGCGGCACTTAAAATACACAATGAAATGCCAGACTTATTTACTGCCTTCATAAATCTAATACATATTTTTGAAGCTTTGCACGGACGGAAAAAAATGCAAAAAATCTGCACATCTTTAAAAAGCTCATAGAGCAAATAGCTGAAAGTCCAAGACAAAAATAGTACTCTTGCCTTGCTAGTAAAGTGCATCTGCAAGAAAGAAAAGGCTCCCTGAACAATATTTATTCAATGAAATAAAGCTGGATTTAACTAGCAGTATTAAATTCCATCTCATGTTAACACTTTAGTTCAACAAAACCTGCTTTATTTTATTGTGCATGCAAACAAAAACACAAAATGATTGTGTTATTCGCATAACATCTCAGTTTCACGAGTGTCTGAACAAAGAGCGATCTAATGTTTTCAAGTCAAAAGCTTAATGATCTGTTTAACTCTCTGTCTTTGAGTAAATCTTATTTAAACTTTTGTTTTTTCTGTACTTTATTAAGAACTACCGCAGCTGTCAGACTATGCTGTACAATACGTCTAAATGTTCAGACATCAAGTTACTATTAAAAAACCGTCAGAGATAGTGATAGAGATTTTTTCATGGTTGCATCTTATAGGTTTGCTATCTTAAAGTTTAACGCTTTATCAAAATTACGCATTGTGCTTTCTCAAACGATCTGCTTCTTTTTGTTCTCTGGTGTTCAGCGTCCACCGATCAGAAACTCACGATAAGAGACGAGTCTGAGCAGTGACATGGAAACCCTGTGCCAGTTTGTGCTCCGAGATCTTTCTCTTTTTCCACTCTAATAAGTAGAAGTGGAGGATTCTGGGCTGAGCCATCTATTGAAACAGGCCTCTTCATTCTTTTCATAACTTCACGTGACAGCCAGTGTCATGCCTCTGAGCCTGTGGGGATGTCGTGGATGAAAACGCAGCTTAAAATAGACATCACAAAATAACTGGAGGAATTCCATTTCCTGTTGACGTTCTAAAATATGCTGTGAAAGCTACCTGGACTAAAAGTTAAATAAATTGAGATTTTTTTTTCATTTATCTTCTCTTTGAAATCTGCTTTAGCAAACGTGTTGCCTACTTATGCTAATTCCAGGTTATAGCTAATATTGTTAGCTTTCAGCTAGCCTTTGTCTATTTTTAAATTTTCACTATTGTTCTGCTACTTTAGCTTTTAGCTGCTGCTTTTAATCATCTTTTGTTACTTTTAGCCAGTCATTTCCTTTTAGCTTATATCTAGCATTTCACTACTTTTAGCTTATAGCTAATGTTTTGATAATTTAGCTAACCATTTGCTGCTTTTAGCAACCTGTTTAGATTTTAGCCATTGATTTGCTACTTTTAGTTTCATTTAGCTACTTTTAGCTTTCACCAACTGTTCTGCTTTTAGCCAGCCTTTTGCGACTTTTAGCTAACCTTTTCATACTTTAGTCTTTAGTTTGCCTTTTACAACTTTTAGCTTGTAGCAAATATTTTTGATCTTTTAGCTAACTGCTTTTAGCGTGTAGCTACCTTTATAATTAAATTAAACCACAAGCTAAAAGATAAAAAGGTAGCTACATGCTAAAAGCAGTATGAAAAGGTTACCTAAAAGTTGCAAAAGGCTGGCTTAAAGCAGAACAGTAGGTAAAAGCTAAAAGTAGCTAAATGAAACTAAAAGTAGCAAATCAATGGCTAAACAGGTTGCTAAAAGCAGCAAATGGTTAGCTAAATTATCAAAACATTAGCTATAAGCTAAAAGTAGTGAAATGCTAGATATAAGCTAAAAGGAAATGACTAGCTAAAAGTAACAAAAGATGATTAAAAGCAGCAGCTAAAAGCTAAAGTGAAAATTTTAAAATAGACAAAGGCTAGCTGCAAGCTAACAATATTAGCTATAACCTGGAATTAGCTTAAGTAGACAATACGTTTGCTAAAGCAGATTTCAAAGAGAAGATAAATGAAAAAAATCTCAATTTATTAAAAAATTATTTGGTGGAGGTCATTTTAAAAAAAGTTAAATATTTTGTTAAGTTTACAGAAAGCGAACGTCCTAGCACCCATCTTCAAAAAGAGCTAAACAAATGGCTGTATGAATGGCTAAAGGTTTATTTCAAAGAAGAGTAATCTAATATTTATATTTTTCTAGTTTTTTTTATTTTTATTTGATCACTCAATGAATGGGACACTCGTGACCGCGCCTCGCTCCGGCGGGAGCGCGCGTCACATTTTTCCAGCGGCTCAGAGGAGAGAGCTCTGCCTCCGGAGAGAGGGAGGAGAAAGGGCTTCATGGAGACACATTCTGCCCTTAATCCACACAAAAACCGACCCGAATAACATCCCCTGCCTCCATTAGGACACCATGAAGAGCACTTAGCGCCTCTGCGCGTGTTTGTCCGCGAACAGGAGAAGAGGAGCTCTGAACCCGGAGTTTAGTCCACGGAGCTTCTCCCGAGGAGAGCACGGCTTCAGCTGAGACGGAGCTGAGAGCAAGTTTGTGCAAAATGCAGGGGCTTTCAGCGACTGGTGAGTGAACCGCCTTCGGCTCTTCCTGCCTGGCTTTTATTAAAACAATGTCCTTTTTTTAGTTGAAATGCTTCGTAGTAGATGACCCACCTCCCAAAAATAAATAAACAAATAAACAAATCAAAGTTGCAGGCAGCTGTCAGCGGGGCAGCTGCAGGCCCGCATCTCCTCCACCACAGCACGGACGTGTTTTCTCCAGAAACAACAGCTGAAAGGAGAGTTACTGTTGCAAGAGTCGGAGCAAAGCGGTGACGAACCCTCACGCTGCTGCTGCACGCTGAACGAGACGCGCGCACGCACACACACACACCATATCTGCAGAATGACCGGAAATCAAACTGTAAACACACTTTCTGATAACAAGAACACTCAAGCACTGTCCTTCCTATTGTACTGTGTGTGTGTGTGTGTGTGTGTGTGGGTGGGGGGGGGGGGGGGGGGGGGGTGCGTGTGTAAGGAATGTGATTCAAGTGAAGGAGTGTGTGTGAGTGAGACAAGGCTTGTTAAATGTCTCTGTCTCTGAGTTGTAGGACTGTAGAAGGGGAGGTCAAAGTAGGGAGTGTGTGTGTGTGTGTGTGTGTGTGTGTGTGTGTGGTTTCCTCTTTGCAGTCTGGTTAGTAAGGCTTTTTTTTAATATTGTGACGTAAGAACCTGACTTGCATTTCCGTCCTCCATCCATCCATTCTGTCTGTCTGTCTGAAAAAAATACAAGTTTCATGTTTACATACTTTCATACCTCAGTACACTAAAATATCTGTTGTAACTGTCACATAAACTGTTTGCTGTTTAACGTCTCCCATAATTACCCAATTGTTTAACAAGGAAACCATGCAGCACAGGACAGTTTGTAACAACAAGTGTTTGTCACATATTTTCACAAGTCACACTGAACTACACAGCACAGTGTGTGTGTGTGTGTGTGTGTGTGTGTGTGTGTGTGTGTGTGACACATTCAAAACTTGGGATATTGTTTAATTAGCTGTTTTAAGCTTCTCAACAACTTTCTGACCTGTCCCGTTTGTTCCTTGGCCTTCATGATGCTGCTTGATCATTTATGCCCTGTATCAAATCTCTCGCTCTCAGGCTGCAGGCGTACTCGCGGTTCCTAGAGTTTCCAAAAGCAGAATGGGAGGAAGATTTTTCAGTTTTCAGGCTCCTCTCTTGTGGAACCCACTTCCAGTTTCTGTCTGTGAGGCTGACACACTAGCCATGTTTACATGCGCACAATTCTTTGACCGGATTGAAATGTGTTCTGTTTGAATAATTCAAATGTGTTGTTTACATGCGCACAATCTGTTCATGATGAGCGTTTACATGCAGCGGGCTTTGTTCTGAACAGCAGTACTGACTTGCGCAGAGTGGTAAACTCGCCTTAAAAAAAACACCGAAAAAGAAGTTCTACTTCCAGGTGAACGTAAACAAACCTGAGCACCCAAAACGGACCCGCGACAGGTTTTAATGATGATGGAGACGTTATTGCACTCCCTGACTGAGCTACAGGTAATAGAAATCATTTTGAGCTCTTTAAAAGTTTCTAGTCGAAATGTGTCGCTCACCGACCAGTTTTACTTCCCTGACATGCTAATATTATTAGCGTTAGCCAGGCGGAAATGGCAAAGTCGCACATGCGCAATCAGGCCAGTTTTTCACCATCAGATAGAAACGAACAGATCAAGCGTTTACATGCACACCGATCGGGTTTCGGATCGGCGTAAACCACCCGTTTCGTTCTGATCACAAATTATATCGGATCGCGCCGAATACACAAAAAATAACCCGAACGGAGTGTTTACATGACACACTTTTATTCCGACCGGCCATTTGATCCGGTTACTTATGTCCATGTAAACATACCCACTGTCCAGTTTTAAGACTGGGTTAAGACTTTCCTTTTGATAAATCATGTAGTTAGGGTTGGTTTGTTATGCTGCTATAGGCTTACACTACTAGAGGACAAATTGACCTAATTTCCTTAAACGAATTGTTAAAATTGAATAGTTTTCATTTGATACTATTTATATCTTAACATGTGATCTTGACCTGCCATTGTGTATCTGTTCCTCCTTCCTGTCCTCTCAAACCCAGACTTTTAGCACAAGTAAACACAGAAGATATATGAAGAGCAGCTTAGCTGCTGAACACAATGACATACAATGACTGTTCTTTCGGAGAAGGTTTAGATTTAAATTTGTCCGATGAGGGGCAGAAAGATGATTTCTGTAGACAATGCTGAAAACAGTCCTGACGAAAGGTCGGAACTATGAATCTTATTCTTTTTCATAATTTAAAACAGCGCTATAAGTGGAATACGAAGCATGTGTGAAACTGCAGTTGCAGCTCCGACTGTTGACTTCAGCCTTCTTTCCTGAAACAAACCATGGGTCGAAACTCATTTAGCCATGCTGTGCCTTGTGAGAGGAACAGGGAGGTGTTGCGACATTAATAAAGCAGTGGCTTATCATATCGTTAAAGACACTGTCTTTAGTGGCTAACAAGATGGCTAAAGCTTGAACGATCTTGATGCACAGTTGAGACTGGGAACGTGTCTTTAGCGATATGATAAGATTTTACTTTATTAATGTTGCGCTCTCACTCTTCCTCTCATAAGGCACAACACAGCTAAATGAGTTTTGACCCGTGGTTTGTTTCAGGGAAGGAGGCTGAAGTCTGTCGGACCTGCAGTTGCAGTTCACACATGCTTACCAACGTTGTGAAGGCAGCGCAGCTGAAGAGGATTATTATTTAATATATGTAAATAAAGGTCTAAAAAATAAACTATTTAATATATGTAAATAGTTTATGTTTTAGACATTTATTTTGTACAGTTATAGCTGTTTACTACTGTATACATACCTGTGTGACAATTGGGACAAAGCTTTGACTCGGAAATATATTTTTATTACTTATGGAAAGAAAAAAATATTGAGATAAATATTATATATCGCCATTTATAAAATATCGAGATATTAATTTTGGTCCACATTGCCCTAGTGGCTGTTTAGTTTCCCTGATGTAAGACTGATCACAGCCCTCCTGACACTGAACAGCATACACAACATTACTCTGTTTGTGCTGGGGGACTGGAACTTTGGGATGAACCAGTCTTTGCCGTAATGTATTTTGGGGTTTGGAAACTACTGAGATGTCATGTTTAGAAAATAAGTGTGTCAGTTTCTCTGATACTCCCACAACATACGGAATGACCACTGGTCTGGGTTCCTCCTTTTCACCTGATGGCTGACTGGAATCATGTTTGGGTTTCATCTCTGCTTTCAGGAAGGCCCAGTTAGGATATCCACATTGCTCTAGAGCCTGTCTTGTGTGGGATTTCTCCTTCTTCCTGGCTCCTGAGCTAGTGGGGACGCTGTCTGCTCTGTGATACAGAGTCCTGATGACTCCTAACTTGTGCTCCAAAGGGTGATGGGAGTCAAACTGCAAATACTGGTTTGTGTGGATGGGTTTATGGTACACATCAGTTTGCAAATGTTCTTCTTTATTGGACTGGGACTGACATCACAGTTCAAGAAAGCCTACCTACCATCTTTTACATATTCTTCTATGAACTTTATATATTTATCCACAGAGTTGATGTGATCAGTGAAATGTTGGACTTCCTGAGATATAATTTTAACCCAGGTGTCATCAACATACCTGAACCAATGACTCGGTGGTGTCCCTGAAAAAGACATCAAGACTCTCTTTTCTACCTCTTCCATATACAGTTTTTGCAACCTGACTGTGCAATGCAACCTATGTCAACCTCATACATTTTCGCTTGGCTAGATGCTAATATGTCGGGGAAGTACAACTGGTAGGTGAGCGACACAACATTTCTACTAGAAACTACGAAAGAGCTCAAAATGATCTGTATTACCTGTAGCTCAATCAGGGAGTGCAGTAATGTATCCACCGTCGTTAAAACCAGGTGCGGGTTCAATTTGGGCGCTCAGATTTGTTTACGTTTATCATGGAAGTAGAACTTCTTCTTCTGTGTTTTTTTAAGGAAAGTTTACCACTCTGCGCATGTCAGTACTTCTATTCCGAATAAAAACCCGCTGCATGTAAACACTCATTGTGAATGAATTGTGTCCATGTAAACAATACATTTGGATTATTTTATCTGAATACTTTTCAATCCAATCAAAGAGTTTTGCACATGTAAACATAGCTAGTGTCAGCGACAGCAGTGTATGATAAAAGTTAGCGCTTTAGCATCAGCTTCTGATATTTTTTTATCTGTTTAGCGGTTAGCGTTAGCAAAGCTAATGTTTTAGTTAGCAATTTAGCAGTTAGCAAAGCTAACTTTTTGGTTAGTTGTGCCTACCACTTTTCTTATATAATTCTCTTGATGACAACTGGTCTCAGTTAGTGAAGATATTCAAGAGCCATCAGTGTTAGTGGCCAAGATGGGGTAGATGGAGGGCAGCTGACTCGAGGCCCGAAAGTCCCAGGTTCAATCCCCATCCATTCCCACATGAGACACATAATTCCTAATTGCTCCCCAGGCACTTACATAGCTGCCCACTGCTCCACCTGGGTATATCCCAGGTGTGATGGGTTAAACGCAGAGAACTAATTTTGTCATTGTATGGAACATATACAATGATGGCAACACATAGCACTTTCCTATAGATTGCCTAACCTGTATGTGGTTATGGGTACGTGTGTTGATGCGAGCCTCAATGCTGATGACCCAAAGTGGTCTTTTCCTAACTAGTTTTTGCAGTGTCAGAGCATTTTTTGGTGACCGCCCCAGTGTTAAAATATTTATTCAGAGAAACCAAAAATTACAACCAGTTAAAATAACAAAAACAAGACCAGTATAGACCTGTAGGTTAATTAGGGTTAATGTCTGATCAGCAACAGTTAGAACTGAAGGATAACAAATTACTATTGTTCTCTTGTTAAACAAACAACACTATATTTGCAAATATAATATATAAATAACTGTATTTCAATGTAAATTTTCCAAAATCCCAAACATGACTATGATGTAATTGTTTTGTTTCTCCTGTTCTGCACATGCTCCAGTCTTGTGCCTTGTATTTCACATGGTTTTTGGATGTCAGCTATGGGTCATCTGGCTTCATAGTTGTCTTTTTATCATCCATCCCCAATGAGTTACTGTGGGAACCAAACCCCATAGAAAATTAAACGTAAATCTCACAATCTTTCACAGCGGCTTCAGAAAACATAAATAAGACAAAGAGGGGGAGGGTAAAGGGAGGAGAGGGTGATGGAGATGAAGTGCTGATGGGATAATATTGGGCTGCAGCAGAGGTGAACTATGCAGAGAGAGAAAAAAGAGTGTTTGTTGTGAGACTCGGGGGAGGAATCGATCTGCTGTCCTCCTGGCTGACTTTCTTTTTCCTGCAGTTCAGCAATGTATCGTTTTTCTCCCACACACATACACACACACTCATTCCCAAGGCCTTGCTCTTTTTTGTGCTTTTGCTATTCAGTCTTTCTCTCCCATACTGTCCCAGATCAAACTCTGCCCCTTCATCTTTCTGCCTGCTTTAACCCGCCTCTCCCTTTCCAACATATGCACATATACAGTCAGATAAACTGTTCCTCTTTTTTTCCCTTTGGTTTCTGAAGTTCCCTAACTGTACTTCCACATGGGAACCCTCACCAGTCAGTGCACTTTCTATTGCTTATTTTTGTATTTACAAGGGGAGGGTTGAAAGGGTTGTAGGCTACGAGCATCAAATCATTGGAGAATCTATTAAAATAAACCACATCACAAATAAACTGTGGTGGGCTAGATAGCTTGCCTCACACTCTGAGGTCCACCACAGTCTTCTGACTAGTTTCCATAAACTTTCAGACAGACTTCACTCTCATTCTTACACTCTTTAACACTTTATGTCTCACTCAGAAGTGGGTCAGTGTTTTCCTGACTGATATGGAACAATGGTGGTCCATGTGTGGAAGCTGTATGCTCCAGCATAGATACCCTGACTAGATGGTTTTTTAAATTTTTTTATTGTAATAAACACATTTGGGGCTTGGCTGTATTTCATAGAGCTAATGCGACCATCCCATGTGCGTCTCATAAACACAGGCAGCACAGGAGTTTGAGAAACAGGATGGTGAAAGTATTACTGTCCCAGCAAAGGAAAAAAAACATAAAAAGTACAGTGACCACAAATATTTTCAAGGCTGGACCATTGAGTAGTTCAGCTGTTAAGTAATGATGATAAAGTCCACTAAACTGTCTGTGTCTGGGTGGAGGAAGGTCAACTTTATATCTAGGGTCACTCGTTAAGACAGTTTGTAGAGTATTTACCTAGTAATAACTTTTCTGGTCAGGGGACACTAATAAAACTTTCAGGAACAAAACTTTGTCTGAAATGCAGTTTCCACTCAACCATAGTCTTACATGAGGCTGTAGCCCCTTTTTACACTGAAGTGGTGCTTTTTATGTGTGAAAATAGAGTTTGAAGGGAAGGTTGAGGTTGATTGGTGATGCAGCTCTGAGTACTGAACTGAGCTGTCCTTTAGTTATATCAGTATAGATAGTCAGCTGGAGGATAGTCTGACCACGTTTTCTCACATTGCTGTTGGCTTTACTCACTCCACTCTCCATGTTTGTTTTTGTAATTATGTATGTCATTAACATGTGTTCTTCTTGGCCCTTCTTCCCATAGAAACTACACCTATACCAGTCATTTTGTGTTTGTCTGTGTCTCTTTCCTGTCCCCTCTAACCCCAGCCAGCCGAAGCAGATGGTTGGCCATCCTGAGATCGGTTGTTCTGGAGTTCTCTTCTTGTTAAAAGGGGTTCCTTTCCACTGTTGTCAATGTGCTGCTCAGGGTTGAAGAGTGTCAAAAGATATGACGCAATCTGCTGACTTCTATAGTTAAATAACTTTTACTAATTTGGCATCTTAAAATTGATGTTTTTGTGGCGCTGTATTAATGAACTCAACTGAACAGAACTGAATCGGCAGTGAAGTGAACAGAGTTGAAAAGTGTTAAGTGGAAGGTTGTGCATTCATCAGACCATCCTTACCAGCCATGTTGCAGTCACTGGGCCTTTTCCATGATGTGAGCTTGATGACCAATGTGGCACCGAGACGCTTCTTTTGTTTGTATGACTTTCCAAAGTGTAACAGAGTTGACTTAGTAAAAATATCTTATTTATTCCAACAAGGCCAAACTACAGTGTAAAAATGTCCTGCGATCATGCAACCAAACAAACACACTCAACGTGCCAAAAAGTAAAGCCCAATCTTCACTTCCCAGACATAAAATGGGTTAAGGTTGCGGATAAATAACCCAGATCAGAGGCCTATCTCAAGTTAGATCAGCGGCCACCAATTACCATGTGTGAATTCTTCAAAGGCATGATTTGCGACGCTCGCGGACACGTCCACCCGTGTGACGGCATATCAAGTGAGTTAACTTACTGCAGTGCAAGAGCTAGAGAGCACAAAACGCTAGGTATGGGGATACAGAAGAGAGGAACTTCAGAAGAGGAGTACAACAAACACACAAAAAGCATGATGGAAAACACAGTGCAGGACTTGGGAAGGTTTCCAGTAAACAATGTCAGAACACTTTCGAGGGAACAAGTATGAAGAAAAGTCGTCAGTTTTCTTCACTATCAAGAGAACAGACTGACTGACAAGCAGCTGCAGTATGTGAAGTTAAAAAGGAGAGAGAGAGAATCGTCTGCATGACGGGCAGCTTAACTGCTTGATAAAGATCAGCCAGAGAAGTCGAGGTCGTCTCTGAAAAGAAAAAATGTCATGGTGAGTGACGCTTCTTTTACCTTTCGCTCGTGTGAGCTCACGTGAACTTCAGAACGCCACATAACAAGATAAGCATGTCTTTGTGTGAACGATAAAACAACACCACTGAAAATGGCGTTGCATGAACTTGACTCCATGCAGTTGTGGTATATCTACGGATGCCTGACTGAAAAGGCAGAGACCAGCCAACATTTTAAAGTCAACAGCTGTTTTCTTCATTTGAAAATAGTCCCATTAACCAAGGACTGTTCACATCATTGGTGCTGGCTGAATACAATAAAGGGGTTAGGATTTGGGCTATAGGCCTAAAGTCTTTGAATCTTATCAGTACAGTTAATGGAAAAAATGAAACATAACTCTAATGGAAACGACCCATTAAACAGTAAATGTTTATTTTTGATGTTAGAATAAAACTGCTGTCAGTTTAGCCTCCTATGTATTTTGTCTTGTAACACCTAAAAATCTAGCTATTAGGGCTGCTTATAGCTAGATGTGGAAACTTATCATCATCACAATGTCAGTTTTTATTAAATCTGTATTGCAAAGAACCGGTTGGCAATCCATTGGACTCTCACAGCACTTGATGTTCATCTTTTGTTTAGGGGTGTCTACACAGTGACTTTTTTTTGTGAATATGCACAAGTCATCAGACTTTATGTGCATGCTCCATGCCTTGTTTCCTGTTGTTGTATTTTAAAAGCAGAATTACGTCACCACACACAGGTCTGGCATAGATATGCTAAGATATTTTTGGACTGGTCCTATGGTTTTGATCTGCTCAGAGACGGGATTATAATGAAATTATGACCGGGTTCTGACTGGGTTAAACTAGGCCAGCAGCTCTAAAAAGAGTCTCCCTGGGATTCAGTATCCGTCAAGGAATAGTTTAATCTACTTGCCACATCACGTAGAAAGGCTTTTGAAGCACTGTCTCATATTTCCTAACACGTCATAACCACATAAGATCCAATGCGATCACACTTAGTCACGCCCCCTCATACACTGACAGGTTGAGCTCCTCTTCTGTGAAGGAGGAGTCTAGGACCCTATAAATGAGTAATGACCCAGGACATCGGCCCTTCCAGTTGCTGCTCGTGCCGAACTGTCTCGGGATGGCCAGTGCTGTAACTAATATTTTCCTGCCTTGTTTTAATATAATTGATAAAACTTAATTGGTGTTTCCCTGATTTATTGATATTTCGGGTTGCCACTTCTGAGGGAGGTCCGAGCAGGGGGAAGCGACGTGGGCTGGAGTGGGTTTCCGGGTCCGGTGGACTGCAGCCAGCTCACGTCTTTAACAGATACTACAGCATTGCGTGCTTCTGTGTTGATGAAGACTTCTTGAAACAGTGCTGCGTTTAGGGGGATATTTTTAGATGCTGGCTGAGATGCCAAAGTACATGGAGTGTTGTGAACGTTGAAAGAGAAGTGATGCTGTCTTTGCAATACTCAACAGTAATATCACCATTTTTTCCCCTAATATTAAGCAGCCCTGCTGTCTAGATAGCTCAACATTCAACACAAATGTAAAGTCATAAATCTTTTACATTAACTTAAAACAACAGCAAGATGTGAACCACTATTAGGAGAGTAGAGTCAGGTTATAATACAATGCTCATTTTTAAGCATTTTTGCTCAAATGCCTTTTTTAAATTTATTTACAACTCCCCTGTTGTTACGTTTCTACTTTTTTTTTTTCACAAGACCAGAAGCCCTCAGTCTAATCACTAATATTTAATTAATTAATTTGTGATTATGCACACTTTCAGGAAAACATAGCATCTTCTAATGATATTTGATGTATGTACCTCCACTCTAGCATTTTTATATACATATATATGTGTGTGTACATACTGTACATGTTAGCCAAGGGACCAGAGCAGTTCTGCTTTTGGAAAAACAACATTTTGTGAGTAACAATTTTGAAGAGTTGTTATAAATGACTGGCAGTCATTCCAATAATAACACGAGGTAACATAATGCAGCACACAGAGACCATAGACTGCAGACAGAAGCCTTCATATATACAGTCAGTGTGCTCAGTGACCATATCAGGCAACTGCAGCTGGAGATGCTTCACTGATCCACTTTTACAAGAACTTTCACTGTTACTGTTGACACAGACCCAGACAAAGCTGAAAGTCTCCTGTTGTATTAAATAATGTGGGCAAAACTTTTTTATACTTACCAGGATTTGATAGATTATAGTCATTAACTGTGGCTATGTGATTAAATTCACAAGTTGTGAATTTCTAAAATCCTGATCTTTAAATGTATTTATTAATTAATTCAATACAATTCAATACATATAGTTACGCATGTCTACAAAGAGATAAATTATACAGTGAATAGTGTGTGTGTGTGTGTGTGTGTGTGTGTGTGCGTGTGTGTGCAGTGGTGGAACAGAGGTTGGAGAAGGCAAGCCTGTGATTGGAAGGTCACCGGTTCAACTCCCCAAAGTGATTAAATCAAAATGTGGGTAGGAATGGTGAAGCTTCCGCCCTCATTTGCCGCACTCTGGGCCCTTGAGCCAGGCCCTTAACCCCCACCATCTGCTCCCCCAGGTGCCCTAGATGGCAGTTCTTCTCCACACAGAGGGCTGTGGTAGCTCGGTGGTTTGTGGTTGTGTCAGAAAGTAGGGATGCTCGATATTGGGGTTTTGGCTGATATCCGATATGCCAATATGTTTGTTTAAACTTATTTGGCCAATAATCATTTCAGAATCTACATTAACTCAAGTTAGATACCCAGCATCTTTTCTTGGTTTCAGATTCCTCAAAAAAGAGTTCGATTGGTCTCATTTGTTGTTATCTGTTGCACTTTTGACATCATAATCAAAGATTACTGAAAAATTTCAAGTGAAAAAAGTATTTTACATTTAACATATCATCTTGGGGGCCGGATAAGATGTCAACAAGGGCCACATTTGGCCCCCGGGCCTTGAGTTTGACACATATATGTTCTATATTTATATTGTTATGGAATTGTTTTTTTTGTTTTTTTTTTATGAATAAACTTTATACCATTATACCATACCATATGGTCTTTGTCAGTTTGGCCTGCTACCAAATGCAGCTGCCAAAAAGGGGTCAAGGGACGTGGGGCTATATGTACAAAATATATATCTATATATATAGATATATATATAGATATATATATATCTATATACATAT
>NC_056508.1:18598311-18609895 GCF_014905685.2 Nematolebias whitei | reverse complement strand
AAAGATGAAACATTTTAGCCAAGAAGAATCCGTCCAGATGACCTGACCTAACTTTTTTGGATTTATTTACCTAGATGATTGAGCTTACATCAAGACAGTTATGAGCAATAATTATCTTACCTGTTGTAGAAAGTTATTTGAGTGCTTTAAACTTGAAAATAACCAGACATCTATCTAAATAAACCTGCTATTTGAAAATGAATGTTGTGTAAAGGTTTATAAAACAATATTCCCTCAAAGGATTATGACATTTTTGAGATTAGAGTTGTTTTAAGATGACAATAACCCACTTTGGTCTTGGCTCCACTACGGCTGGCTGTGTGTCTGTTAGAGCAGTCTGCCTTCTTTCTCATATTTGAATGTGTGTCTATTCTGCACGGCGGCTTGTTGTGCATCCCTGTCTTTCCCTGTCTTGTTGACAACACCTGGGTTAAAATTAAATCTCAGGAAGTCCAACATTTTACTGACCACATCAACTCTGTGGATAAATACATCAAGTTCACACGAGAAGATGTAAAAAAAAATGGCAGGTTGGCTTTCTTGGACTATGAGGTCTCAGTCTCTGATAGAGGACATTTGCAAACTGAGGTGTATTGCAAACCCACCAACACAGACCAGTACTTGAGGTTTGACTCCCATCACCCTTTGGAGCACAAGTTAGGAGTCATCAGGACTCTGTACCACAGAGCAGACAGCATCTCCACTAACTCAGGAACCAGGCAGAAGGAGAAATCCCACACAAGACAGGCTCTAGAGCAATGTGGATATCCTAACTGGGCCTTCCTAAAAGCAGAGAAGAAACCCAAACAGGACTCCAGTCAGCCATCAGGTGAAAAGGAGGAACCCAGACCCAGACCAGTGGTCATTCCATATGTTGAGGGGGTATCAGAGAAACTGAGACGTTTATTTTCTAAACATAACGTCCCAGTGGCTTTTAAACCCCAAAATACATTACGGCAAAGACTGGTTCATCTCAAAGATCCAGTTCCCCGGCACAAACAGAGTAATGTTGTGTATGCTGTTCAGTGTCAGGAGGGTGATCAGTCTTACATCGGGGAAACAAAACAGCCACTGGCCAAAAGGATGGCCCAGCACAGAAGATCAACATCATCAGGCCAGGACTCTGCGGTCTACACTCATCTCCAGGCCAGCGGTCACTCTTTCAAGGATGAAGATGTTCACATCCTAGACAGAGAGGAACAATGGTTTGAGAGAGGAGTAAAGGAGGCCATCTTTGTGAAAATAAACTGTCCATCATTAAACAGGGGTGGAGGCCTCCGGGTTCAACTGTCCCCCTCTTACAATGCTGTGATTGCTAGTATCACTCAGCCCTCTGTGAATAGTAAACAGCCATCAGTGTGCTAATGATCCATTGTTAGGCCGATGGTCCTTCTTGAGCATGTGAGCAGCTGGTTTTGGTTGTCAGCAGCAAACTGGTTGATCCACTCTAAGAAGGTGCTATTTAAGAGACTGAGCTGAATACAGCAACTCAGACTGAGGAAGTCTCTCGGATGAGAGACGAAACGTTTCTACAGATTTTTTTTGTTTTGTTTTGTTTATTTGAATGTCCAGAGGACCAGATTTAACTTTTTTTTTAGATCCCTGTCTTTACATCTACAATCTCAGACGTTTCAGCTTCTGTGGATTACTGTTGTCAGTTTGCACCTGTATTAGTGTTAGTCTCTCCTAACTCTTCTTTTCCATGTGATAAGTCAGTGCTTTATTAGGTTTGCAGGTGTAACTTCCTGTGGTGTGAAGAAAGCTCCCTAACAAGTATTGATACCAGGAAACAGGTTTTACAGACAAGCTGGCAACATTTAAACATACATGGACTAGACGGAGTTAGAAACTAGTTTGCTTCAATGTATTTTTAATATAGTTGCACTCAGCACATAACTGTGTGACAGGTTGTTGCATCACATTCAAGAATGGCTCACGCACAAAGTTACAACAATTTTAGATCAGTGTTCGAGGAAACTAATATTTTGTGGCTTAAAGGGGGTTCGCCGGATCACAAATTCAGTATAGATCTCTTTTGTGTTTATTCCTCCTTTTGGGTATTATGTTTTATTTTTTGTGATTCTTGTGTTTGGTTTTGTTCCCACCAGTTCATTACTCGCAGTACTTTTCCACAGCTTTATTCCTCAGTCCTGCCACGCCCACATACACCTGTTCCCCATTTTATTCAGTCTCAGCTGCCGCCATCTTTCCGTGAGCTCCAGCCTATTTAGTTTGTCTGTCTACACTCCAGCTTCAGTTCACTGTGTTCTTACACCACATTCAGGTCCCTTGTGGCTATTCAAGTCTCCTAATGCTTCACAGAGTCTGCCTCTCGTTTTTTTTTTTTTTAATTGTTTGCTTCCTGCACAGTTTTTTGTTTGATTAAAAAATAAAATCAAGTTGTATTTTATTGAAGCTCCTCGTGCTTGGCTGAAATTATTTCAGTGTTTTTACAGATTAATAGAGTTCTTCTGGATTTTGACCATGAGGATAGCAAAGGAGTGAGTCAAATGCAGTTCGGTAGGATGTTTCTGTCTACCTTAAACTGTCACAATAGAAATATCTTGTTCGGTGAAAATCTAATGGTAAATGGACTGTACTTATATAGCGTCTTTCTATCTAATCAAGGTACTCAAAGTACTTTACACTACAATTTAGGCCCTCATTTACCTCCACATACACATTCATACAGCACTCTACTAGATCTGTACAAAGCTAATCTGAATCTGTAGAAACTAATCACTGCTTTTAGATCACATTCATAAATCAATGAGACACATCGGAGGCAATGAGGGGTTCAGTGTCTTGCCCAGGGACACTTCAACATGTGGCTGCTGGTGGAATCGAACCACCAACTCTCCCTTTGTAGGACAACCACTCTAACCAGATCTAACTAGGTCTCTCTTGTAAATGAGTCCCCAAAGCTCAATGGGATTAACCTGTATAAATAAAGGTTGAATGAAAAACCACTCAGCCACAGCTACCTTTGTCTAATGTACACAAACTGTTTACTTTCCATACCTTGTTACAAATATTACATAAATTTTTAAAGGAGAAAGGTGTTGATGATACTGTAAATTCCCACCATATCTCACGCCTTCCTTTTCAAGTGTACAGTACAAGACACTCTAAAGTTAGTAATTGGTTTGTCCAGTCCAGGCCTTATATAAATGCATTTGCTTGTTCTGATATGTTTATTCTATTTTTTAATACCATTGCACACCATTTTCTTGTTAGTTTGCAGTGTTGGTTCTCAGGACTCACAAACCTGCACGATTAATAGTTGTCCCTGCTCCAACACACCTGATTCAAAGGAATGAATGACCTCAACAGCTTGTCATCAAGCGCTGCAGACACCTGTTAATGACCTGGCTGTTTGAAACTAGTATGGTCAGGCAGGGAGACATCCAAAACATGCAGGGTAGTGTTGCCTGAGGACCAGGTTTGAGAAATGCTGCCGTACACTAATAAAATTAAAACTATGGTTTGAATGTTGTGTTGCATTTCTTCCAGTGGATTCCCCTAAATGGACATTATGTTGTTGCCAGTTTCTGTTTAGACTACAGAGATGCAATCACTGGCGTCTTTTATAGTTATATTTACTGGCTAGAATCAGAATGTCTGATCAAGTCAAGCAATAAGGTGTTGCAGCAGGTTTTCTGTGTCAGAGTAAAATGTGCCACCGGTTTAAACAATAACGACCATCCCGTTGCGTACATCAACTTGTCATGTACCAGAACTGGCTGATCATTGATATTAATATCAGGGCTTCTTTCTCCTCAGCACCTAAATATTCAACAGTAGTTAAATGCCGGACATATTTATTCTGAAATCTGGTCTGCAAACAGCTTTTATTTGATTCAAAGAGGCACTTGATCTGTGCCCAGGTTGCCCGTATGTTTGATTTGGGCTTGCAAGCAGGACCAGATGATAACGGTACAGAGTCATTATATTGTTTGGATATCATCTATTGTTGGAATTAATATTACTGTATTGTACTATGGTCTTTTTGGTGTATTTTTTCAGCTTAAAGAGTTTAGGGGCTGTTGTTTTGTGTAACTTCTTTAACTCAAAGAAAGCACAAGCTAAATACCAGAAGTCATAACTTGGGCTGAAATTATTTCAGTGTTTTTACAGATTAATAGAATTCTGCTGGAGTCTGAGCGTGAGGACAGCAAAGTAGTGAGTCAAATGCAGTTCGGTATTAGGATGTTTCTGCTCAGAGTACTTCCTGCACAATATGTTTATACTGGAGGTCTCTTGGCTTAGGGTCTGGCTCACACACACTCACACGCGCACATGCACAGAAACTCATGCACACAGAAGGCGGAAGTGACCCAGTTTTCCTAAATGGTAACAACTGTTGAGGCCTTCTATAAATGTTCTAAATAACTCGGTGTCACCCGATAAAGGGCTAACGTATCAGAAGTTAATCTCATGCTGCTCATCTGTACAGATGCAGCCCTGATGCTTGTGTGGAGAAGTTCAAAGCTTCTAAGAGAGAGAGTTACACTCACTTTCTAAGTGAGGGGGAAAAAACCCTCATCTTTAATCTGTGATTTTACCCTGAGGTCCAACCCTGGTTCTGTATTCTGTCACTTTAAGAACTTCTCCTCAGTTGCAGGACTCAGATTTCTGCTCAACCTTTTGTGTTGGTCCGCCTGTATCTTTGTATCTCTTCCCCAGTCTGCTGTCTGTCTGGGTTGGACCTCTGCTGATGAGGGGGATTTTCCTGGGAAAGTCATATGGAAAGAAAAAAAAAAGAAGAAGAAAGAAACGGAGCCTTAATAGTAAAAGCATGTTCCATTATATTTCTCTCCTTCTGTGCGTGTGCATTTTATGAGTTCAGCTCCTTTCTAGCACACTGAAAGCATTGTGTTTCTCCTCTCTGATCATCAGAAGAGCAGGCGCTCTGGAATCAGAGCTTCCTGAGCACATTGGGGCGAGGCTGGGGATCAGGATGGGGAGGGCGGTGCTGAGGAAAAGGGGGGAGGAGTGGACAGAGCCAGGTGGAGGTCACCTTTAGGTTAGAGGTTGAGCACAATGGCATCACAGCAAATCAAAGCAAGTATATCGGCACAACCAGGGCTTAAGTGGAACCGGATCTTGCTGGAACAGGATCCGGGAACCCTCTTATTTTGACAGGGTGTGTTCCGGTAACTGTTTGCTTGGATCCAGTAACTCTCAGGCTTACAAATAATGAAGTTATGAACAATATGACCGCCTTGTTGTTTTGGGAGGCATGCTTGAAGTGTGTCGCTCCCCTCAGCTGCTGAGACGATAAATAAATAACTCCAACACCCCCGCTGCTGTTTTTACGACGCTCTGGGCGCTCATCACCCACAGCACGCATGAGACAAAGAGTATAACTCGGTAAGTGAGAGTGATACCTGCCCCCTCTTTCCTCGTTCGAGTTGACAAAATGTTTTAGTTTTATCGATGAGTTTGTCAAAGCACAATTTAGATTTTTTTATTTTTATTTTTTGTAAATACGGAACTGATGTTTAATAAATGTTAGGACTCAATTCTTAGCAAACAAAATATATTTTATATTAAACAACTTGTCAGGTTCTTGTCTTGTGAGCATGTATGTATGTTCCCCAGGGACCCCCCCCCCCCCCCCCCCCCACCACCACCAGCTAGTCCGCCCACTATTTGTGTTCCGGCACCGATTGGTTTACAAATTACCGTATTTTCTGCCGTATAAGTTGCATCAGTCCAAATATGTCTAATAGAGTGGAAAAATCCATAAATACATTGCATCTATTATGCGTCACCGCTGACATCCTGGAAATGTGGGCCGGTGTTGTGCCAAAAATCGAATGGCTGCCAAATGGCAGCCGTGGGAGCGTTCACGGAAGGAATTTAACAAGAATTTAACAAGATTAACACTTAAAAACAATAATTTGTTCTTGTCATTATAGTAAAGGTGTGTCTCAGCCAAACTTTTCCTTAATTAAAGGACATTGGTGGTCAAAAATGCTGTATTTCAAAAGCCGATAAGCGGAATCAGGAGCGTGCACAGAGGGTCGCCTCGATGTTCATTTCTTTGAAATTGAACAAAATACCCACCTAAAAACAATTATATGTTTACTCAACTTTATAGTAAAGATGTGTCTCAGTCTAACTTTTACTTAATAAAAGGACTTTAACGGTCAAATCAGCTGCATTTCAAAAGTATTCACTGCCTCGGTGCTCCGGGAGCACGCAGAGGGAGGAAATCAGGAAGGAGCAAGGCTGCGCATTTCTTTAAAATTTAACAAGATAAGCACCTAAAACAATTATTTGTTTGCTCGACTTTATAGTAAAGATGGGTCTCAGTTGAACTTTTACTTAATAAATGCACTTTAATGGTCAAGTTAGCTGCATTTCGCCGGGGCAGTGCAGCGAAATGAAGCTGATTTGACAGTTGCTCCAGGCGAGCTGGACGAAGGTGAGAGTTTATGGCAAGCTGATTGTGTCATTAATAGCCACTTTTACCTATTACATGACACCACGGCATGCCATACTACTTGAGTGATATCTAGTGGCTGAAAATGGTAGTGTTCAATATTTTCCATGTCAGAATTAATTAAATATCTCAGCCAAATATTGGTTTATAAATATGGGAAAAAACATAAATAAAAACATAAATAAGTTGCTCCGGTGTATAAGTAGCAGGGTATGCAAATTATGCAAAAAGGTGCGACTAATAGGCCGAAAAATTCGGTAAGTCTGAGCACAACTGATGGCCGGTAAGAAGCTGAGACGCGCAAGTTAGACATAATCAAAAATAAACCACATAGCCTTGATACTGTTTTACAAATTTCATTAAAACAAATTACAACCAACACATTTGTTCCATTGTCTATATACAAAGAGAGATTTGGCTCTTTTCTTGGTGCAATAGACATCTGTCATTGTCTGAAAACCACAGGCTACACCATTGTACTGTATGGCATGTTAAAATGAACTGCTTTAAATATTTTCTCTTACAAAAATAATCCTGCCTTCAGATGTAGTTTCCTCCTCTAGAAAGGTTCCTCCCCCTTTTACATTCACTTTCTCAGTGGAAACCAGCGACCTAATTCTTTTGTGTTGGGAGATTTCAGCAGCCCTATGACTCCAGGTCACTCCACACTGTCTGACATGGACATAATAAACTTGAGAATGACATAATGTTGATAAATTCAGACTCCACAGCTGTAGGCTTTTTTAAAAAAATGCCATATGTTCCTTGATGGAGTCTCAATAACAGCTGGAGGACATGTTAGACCCACAAGAAAAGGCTTCTGCTGACACTTTGTTTTATTATGCTGCACCCTCTCCACCAGATGGTCATCTTGAATTTCTGGCACTGTCAAGCCGAGCAGTCTGGTTTGACCAGCGAGGACAACCTGACAGAAAATTAGCCTTTTGTCAAAGTTTGGAAAAGTTGGTCCTATAAGTTGCCTTTAAAGATGCTCTGCAACCCAAAACTGCAGAGAACAATAATTATGGAAATGTAGGACACTCTTTGTAAAGTTTACATCATTTTGAGGAACTAGAAGTTAAAGTGTGTGAAGTAAACTATTATAAAGACCACAAAGAACAAAATCCAGTAGAATTGTATTATTTATTCTTCTGTTTAATGACCCCCCTCCCCCCCAAACATATGATGTTTGCAAATGACATTGTGATTGGTGATGAGAACAGGGAGCAGGTGGAAGATAACTTGGAGAGGTGGAGGTATGCACTTGAAAGAAGAGGAATGAAAGTCAGCCGTAGTAAGACAGAGTACATGTGTGAATGAGGGGGAGGAGGTGGAACAGTGAGGCTACAAGGAGCAGAGGTCACAAAGGTGCAGGACTTCAAGTACTTGGGGTCCACTGTCCAGGAAAATGTGGTAAAGAGGTGAAAAAGAGAGTCCAGGCAGGATGGAGTGGATGGAGAAAAGTTTCAGGAGTGATTTGTGATAAAAGGACAGCACTTTGGTTGGCCTTGTTTCTGTTTTAAGTGCTCTATAAATAAATTGGTATGGTAAAAGGGTGTCAGCAAAGGTCAAAGGAAAAGTTTACAAGACTGTGGTGAGACCAGCTATGTTGTATGATCTGGAGACAGAGACATGGACAAAAAGACTGGAGAAAGAACTGGAAGTGAAGATGTTGAGGTTCTTAGGAGTGACAAGGATGGATAAGATTAGGAATGAAATCATCAGAGGTACAGCACAGGCTGAACAACTGGGAGATAAAGTTAGAGAGACCAGACTGAGATGGTTTGGACATGTCCAGAGGAGGGACAGTGGGTATACTGGTAGAAGGATGTTAGAAATGCAGCTGCCAGGAAAAAGACAAAGAGGAGATACATGGATGCAGTTAGAGAGGACATGGAGGTAGATGGAGTGAGGACAGAGGATGCAGAGGACAGAGTGAGATGGAGGAGGAGGACTTGCTATGGAGATCCTGAAGAGGGAAAAGCTTAAAGAAGAAGTGAACACCCCCCACCTATGAGATTATACTGGAACACACAAAAAAAAATACAACAGTGTGTCTTCAGACAGTAGATGGTCTGGTGTCTTGAAAATAGTAGAATTCATCTGTTACTCATTGTGGCTTGTTCTAAGTCTGCGTGAAAGCTGGAATTTCACAGTCCATAATAGTTTTGTTCCAGGTTTTAGCTGTTTTTTTTTAGAGCGACTGTTACAGATGACGTATTTGAACCACATATATGAAAAGGTTAATATTATTTTTACATAATCAATAACTTCTTCATCTCAAACAGGTGGAAATGGCGCAATCTGTAGATGCGTACAATTTTGTTAAAAAAGAAAAACCACCACCACCAACAACAACAACAACAACAACAACAACAACAACAACAAAACAGTCACTGATAAAACTGAAAGTGACAAAAGTAATAAGACAAATCAGAAAAAAATCAACTCATGTAAACCAGTCGTTTCTTTTGACCTTTTGTTCAGCAGCATTTTAAAAATCAAACTAATGAAACTGGCTTTGACAAAGAGGGATGGTGTCCTGGTAGTCATGTTTAGTTTCACAACCTTTTGAGGCAGTCGCTGCACCCACACCCTCCACCTGATGCTGCCACAAACCTGGTGGCAAACGTATTCCCAGTCTGGTTGATCGCACCTAACAAAGATAGCCTGTTTTCAATTCTCTGTGCCTTCTCCCTCGGGTGCCCTGTTGCACCCCCGCTCCTCCACTCCCCTCTCCTCTGCCCTTATGTTGGGATGAACCATTGTCTTTCTTTGCCTTCTTCCTTCCTTTAAGTGTTTTACCTGAGTAATCAGACAGAGACCAAGCATGAACCACTGAAAGTTTACGTCCAAATACATTTAGCAGATTTGGAAAAAAATGTCAGTTTTTTACATTAGTCCCCCCTCGTACACGTGCACACAAAGCCTTAAGGCATGTCAATCAGCAGGAAACTCAAACCTTCCCGTGCTCTATTCTTTGACTTTGTCCTTCCCACCACCAGCCATCGCCTGTTTTTAAATCTAAAGCTTCTTGAGCGGGACTTGTAGTAAAAGCAGGAACACTAAACTGTGAAAGTGTTGTGCTGTTAGCAGCTTCACTCTGATGGATGCATCAGACCATAACCTCCATGAGAACGTTGAGGAGAGACTCTGCTTCATTGTGTCATAACTTTTCAACGGTACAAGGATGAGGAATATGGCTGCAAACCGTGGCTATTTAATAACTGTTTAGTCAACATCCACAGATTAAAGCAAATTTCTCCTTTTACTTTTCTCGCTTATGTTCCCAAAATTCCTCACATTGTTGTTAGTGTACTGACATTAACCCACCACTAGATGGCAGTGCAGCTTTAGTTGAAAAATGCAGGAACTTGAGAGCTTGTTCTTTTCACAACAAATGGTGGGGTTGAAGTCACCCCAAAATATATTAACAATACTTTTATCCAACAAAGTTTTTTTTTTTTGTGTCAGAAAACTCAGAGCTTTTACATTTTCCTCGTGAGTTACAGTAAAATTGTACATTTGAAGACATTTTTTAGAATTAAAACTGCTAAAATTAACAAAATTAGCTGACATTGTGCACAAATTACTTGTTTTGCTCTCATATTCCATTCCTTTCATGATTTAATCACATAATGAGACAGCTATGGTTTCCTTCAGTACCAGGAGAAAATAGTCCTATAACAGATGGTGTGATCCCAATGGACGACTGATCTCATAGAGTTACACTTACTGACTCTGAATACAGTTATCCTCAATCTACCAAAACACTGGCAAGACGTTTGCACCAAAACATCTGACAGATTAGCTGAAATAGTTCAACGTTAAGGAGTGTGGAAGCTACAGAAATATTTCGTCTGAAAACATCTGCTAAAAGATGGTGAGATATTTTCAGCTTCAGGTTGTGATGTTGGAGGTGAGGACAGTGATCTCTGACGGCCGTCTGAGACTCGGACCTTCAGTCCCAAGCAGACCCAAAGCTCCAGCGGTCAAGCTGATGTTGATCTGTTTAACGTGGTTCTGGTACGTCACTCTGAAGGTCACCCCGGTAACAGCCGACCGACTCGCCACGGTTTCTTCTTCTTCCTATTATAGTCTGCGCTGCCCCTCGGCCATTTATCATGCTCCGACTGCGAAACAGGATACCTCTATTTAACTCACTGCTTTTACAGCTGCCGTTTGGAGCATTATTTGAGATTCTGAACGTTAGGATGTGTCACGCAGACCCAAGTTGTCTTTTGAAAGTTCATTCGGGGATTTTGGCTTATTAAACACCCATTGGACTGTACCATATGCCTCAGCTCTCAACACAGGACAGTCATAACAGCCTTCGCCTAATGAGGAGATGAGAGCTACATCCATACAGATGGATCCTGTTCCTGTGGCCTGCTGTAGGTTACTGTCCTACAACAGTTATCTCTCTATTCTTCTTTTTAGTTGAAGCCCTAATTCTCCAGCAAGCTTACGCATATTCTACATAATGAAACGCAATCGCTTCGGGCAGCTTAGCATCTGTGTTTTAGCTCAAGCAAGTGTGTGAGAAAGTGTGCGTATGCAAGCGTCAGCTAAGCTCGCCTTAGCAGCGCGTGAAGCGAGATCGCTGTAATTAATTTCCTCTAAAACCATCCCTGACTCGTGAGCACTGTAGGATTTTAATGCCATCCATCACTGCGCTGCTCTTAAAAAGCGAATAATGAGCCTCATTAAGCAAGGCCACATGGTGGGTTTCTGCGGCGCGACCCTGCTGCCATGTTGTTTCCACGTTCAGTAAAATCAAACAGCTAAAAGGGCTTCGTTTTTCCTCGGATGTGTTTCCTCGGATCAGCGGGGAGTTTTATTCGTACCTACAGCAAGGGTCAAATCCAAAGAATCGTTTTGCCTCTTTCCTAAATGACACATGGAGCTGGATTGTGCTTTCAGAGGAAGTCATAGCTGAGGTGTTGACTCATCCACGGAGCCTTCGGATGTTTTACATTCTGCCTTTGCTCTCACTGCAAGTCCAGCTTTTGTTGTTAAAATTAGCTGCAGCTGTCCCAGTACAACCATCCTTAATTTGGTTTTTATGCAAATTTAATTTCCATAGATCTCATTTAGCAAAAATGTATGGTTCCTCAGAGTATGGACGCCCCC
>NC_056508.1:18548390-18598211 GCF_014905685.2 Nematolebias whitei | reverse complement strand
CCCCCCCCCCCCAGGTGAATATGTTAGAATAAACACATCAGGGGGTTAAATGCTGTTGGTTCAGCGAAGCGTAGATCATTTTTCACGCAGCTCTTTTGGGTGTGCTTCTCCTTGCCTGTGTGTGATCCATAATGGCACATAGCTGCTGGTGATGAATGTCCTTATGTGCACGTATTGCTGTAAACGTTCTCATCTGACGCACTCAGACACATATATCATCTTGTAGCCAGCTCATGAAACCTGAGCTCCTCGTTCTGGTCGTCTGCGCTGAACGTGGACGCAAAAACAAAACAGTAGAAGTTATAAGTTGTTGACTTTTTTTTTTTTGTTTTTTTGTGAAGCGGAGAGATTTGTGAGGTTTCGTCTTCCGCTCTGGCTCGAGCTCGCTGCACCGCATTATCAATCAGCAGCGCTGAGCTTGTAAAGCCCACGTTTCATTTAATTGTGCGTCATTTTTATCCTAATTTGAACTTCATATTTTTGCTCTCTTTTTCTCTTTATCTTTGTGCTGCTCGGTAATCTCTACTGAGCCGTTCATAATCACAGGCCATCTGGGCGCTGCGAGGGAGAGAGATGATCCTGCAGCTCATCAGATGACCAAGCCCACCATAGTGCACACACATGCACGTATGTGTGTGCACATCATCACACGCACAGATACACAGTCGCACCTTTAATAGTTACAAACATCCTGTGGTTATAAACATCCGTCACACCTTTCAAGACCTTACTGAAGGACAAACTCTCCATCCACGCACAGACCTGTGATGTAACATGATGAATATAAATATCTTTATAAATATCCTGATGCATGCTCAATAATCCAGGTAGAAAAATCCAAAAAAGTTCAATCTGGTCCTCTGAACATTCAAAAAAAACAAAAGCAAAACAAAGCAAAAAAAATCTAGAAACGTTTCGTCTCTCATCCAAGAGACTTCCTCAGTCTGAGGTGCTGTTTTCAGCTCAGTCTCTTAAATAGCACCTTCTTAGAGTGGATCAACCAGTTTGCTGCTGACAACCAAAACCAGCTGATCACATGCTCAAGCAGGACCATCATCTTTATAAATACTGATCTTCAACAGACCCAGAGATGGACCTTGATGATGATCGAGGACAAAAGAGAAATACATTTATGTAATAACCTTTAGAACAGTTGAGAAGCCATCAAATAAAACACGGGCTTTTTAATTTTGCTTTGTGTCACACAAGTTCAGTAATCTGACTTCTGAACGAGCATCCAGCCCAAATCGTCTGCCCTGGTTATTTATTTTGATCTGTTTTAATATTATTTTGCAGACGGATGATGTGATGCATGAGCGCTCAGCAGACTATTAAACTCTGACACCCTACTGTTAGAATATTTACCAGTACTTTTTTAAATTCTCTAGTTATGTTATAATGGTTTCTGTGGGTTTTATGCGTTAAGCTGAGGCGTATCAACAAAAGGTTTTTAATCGTCCATCATGAGCAGAGCTGTGGACGTCAGCAGGTGAGACGTTTCAAAGCAGCAGTGATGCAAGGCAGTGGCGCTGCAAGGATCATAATTCATTTATTTTCTTCAATACCAGCATTGTGACGTGCTAGAAGCCCTTTGCACTGAAATACTGACACGAGAATGACTGTTTATATAAATGTATAACATATACCGTACTTTCTGCCGTACACGTCTCACCGCTCTATAAGTCGCATCACGTCAAATATGTCTAATAAAGTGGAAAATTCATAAATACGTGGCTTCGCAGTATAAGTCGCATCTATTATGCATCACCGGTGACAACCCACGAGAATGGGCCGGTGTTGTGCCAAAAATTGATTGGCTGCCAAATGGTGGCCGCGGGAGCGTGCATGGGAGGACTTTAACAAGAATTTAACAAGATTAACACTTACAAATAATTATTTGTTTGCTTGAAAGTATAGTAAAGGTGTGTCTCAGTCTAACTTTTCCTTAATAAATGCACTTCAATGGTCACATTAGCTGCATTTTACCGGGACGGCGCAGTGAAATTAAGCTGATTTGACGGTTGCTCCAGGCGAGCTGGATGAAGGTGGGAGGCTATGGCAAACCGATTGTGTCATTAATAGCCACTTTTACCTATTATATGACACAACGGCATGCCATACTACTCAGGTGCCATCTAGCGGCTGAAAATGGTAGTGTTCAGTATTTTCAGTCAGAATGCATGAAAATGGTCATATCTCAGCCAAAAATTGGTTTATAAATATGGAAAAAAAAACATAAATATATTGTTTTGGTGTATAAGTCACAGGGCATGTAAATTATGCACACAAAAAGTGACTTATAGGCCGAAAAATATGGTAAACAATTTACACAATTTAAAAAAGGTCATAACATTATAGCAAACAAATGCTAACCAAATGTCTTTTAAAATCCATCCATCAATTATCTTTTACCCGCTTATTCCATTTTTGGGTCACGGGGGTCGCTCATGTCCAGCAATCATTGTGCAAGTGGCGGGGTACACCCTGGACGGGTCGCAAGTCCATCACAGGACCAGATCAATGCTCTATAATCTTTATTATTTTGGTTTCCTCGCACCATTTAAAAATAATTTTGTAAAGATTCTGGTGTATTTCCAAAAAATTTTCAACAGAATATGAGTGGTTCATTATGAGTGGTTTTCCATGACCTTTGCTCATGTGAACTACTTGGTTCAGTCAGTGTGCATCTCAGTATCAATTCAATTCAGTTCAGTTTATTTATATAGTGCCAAATCCCAACAGAATTCATCTCACGGCACTGAACAGAAACATTCATATATAAAAAAAAACAAGTTAATAACATTATTTATCAGAGGAGCAGACTGCTTTGAGTTTAACTCCATCACAGACTCTCATCTTGAACAAGCATGAAGGCGACAGTTAAACCACCTCTCCAGAATGCTCTGTCGGTCTGTGGTTGTCGTCAAACTCTAACAACATTACACACCATCACAGGTAACTTACAACCGGTTGTGCATGCACAACAAGACTACTCGTGAATATTTCCAGTTAGTCCAGGTTGGTCGATTGTCTCCCAGCACTGATAGTCTGGTAAATTCCATATTGGTTTTAAAGTCTTTTTGTCTCACCCTTAAAGTCCAAAACAGTCTCTTGCCTCAGTGCAACTTGGATTTAATGACCTTGTTTGTGCCCTTTGACCACTGAGATCTGCAGATATCGTCGTGGCAACTATTCCCAGGAGACGGCATGGAACAAAGACCAGACCTTTCCCATTACACTTGTCCTTTAATGAACACTGAGCTGAGGCACATTGAAACTCTTCACATCCTTCATTTCAAACAATTCTTGGTGCAAGCTTTTGGCATTAACAGATAAATAAACTCAGAGAAACACAGATTTGTTATATTTTAAACCCTCCTGTCAAAATGTGTTTTTATTCCTGCAGATATTTTAGCAGGAGGAATGTGATTTGTCCCCTTCCCTGATGTTCGCACTCGTTTTCCTAAATTGAACCCGCAGTTGCCACCTTGCCTTGAGGCCAGGCACTCTCTTCTGCTGCAGTTCTTTTGCATGGGGGCGGGGGGTGCAGATACACGGATTATCCCCAGCTCCAGTCTCTTTGTAATTCAGATAAGACCTCTCTCCTCCAGCAGATAAGTTTAAGCATTAATAATAAATTAAAAGATTGTCCTCTGGGTGAAATTTTAATGACCTCTTCCCTACGAGGCACTCCTTTGAGAGGAAGGCTGATGCCGTTCTTGTTCAAGTCATTTAAACGTCTCTTTGATTTCTAGCTGCTGAATGTTTGAGGTAAAGGTGGCGGCTAAGGTTAATATTTGAGCAGGCAGATACTCGGGAATGACCATTGTTTATCCTGGGACACCATTAGAATACCAGCAACATCAAACACAGCTATAATCTGCTTTAATTCAACTTCTAGATGTTCCAACAGTTCCCATTGACTTGTATTAGGTCTAAATGATAAGTGTCGGTACGTCACAACACTCTTCGTCTGTCTCGGCTGAGGTTCGTGACGTTTGTTGTGTCTTCTTGGTGCTCCACGACCTTCAGAGATGTGTAAAGTCCAGGATTATTTCTTTTGCCTGGATAAACTTTATGTTGCTGTCTTCCAGCACTCAGGGAAAAATGTGCACGATGTGTTTATGTAGATCAAACTTAGCGTAGCCGTCTGAAGGCTAGCTGACAGAACTTTGGCGGGCGTACGCACATCAGTGTTGTTTTGCGGTTCCTAACGTTGACAGCATTGTCGTGCATGTGTTTGTTTTGTAGACAATAGTTGTCTTGGCAAGTCAAACCGTGACAACATGCACTTACGTGTGTCTCAATGTGACTCACAGAGAGAACAGGAAACGTTAAGTATTATTTTTAACACAGTCACATTAGATGAACTAGAGTTTTTGTTTTCACTAGAGGAGGAAACGTTCATTTTTCTTAAAACCAGTCCTGTTTTTGATCCATGTGTGTTAGTGATCTCTTTGGGCAGATGTGTGACAGATGCCATCCATTGGTCAGTGGCGCGGAGAAGATTTAGACTGCTGTCAGTAGTCAATAAAAACCAGAGTTCCTTCTTTGTGGGCAGATGGAAAGAAAGAGTTGCTGGGATTAGTGAAAGAAGGATACAAGAGGTTACAGTGTATCTGCTTGAAACACTCTAGTTCCGTTTAATTTCATTCTGAAGAATATAACTATTTTTGAGCACTGCTTTGTGCAAAAGCACCAACGTTCTTAACTAAGACCCCTTTTACATTGAATTACAAACATTTAGAAAATGGTTTTCAGTGTGAAGTCAGCCATGATGCTGCTTTAGTACTTATTTACTTACTGTAGTATCTCTATTAGGATTTTTCTTAACAGCTTTTTCAGACCAGATCAGGTTGTGCCTACATTCTAGAGCAGGGGTCTGCAACCTGCGGCTCTGGAGCCACATGTGGCTCTTTGGTTCCTCTGCAGCGGCTCTTTCAGGCTTTGACCAAAACTAAAATGAAACTGAATTTGATTTAAAATGTCTAGTTTCATCAGATTTCCTGTCATTTTCAAATATGTGAAGAACAGTACAATACAAGACGTTAAACACGTGGACCACATCATGCTAGTAGTTTGTTAGCCACTTTAAATTAACTTCCAGTCTCAGCATCTTTCTCTCAAAACCACAAGAATGTTTTGGAATATCTTTAAGACAAGTTACTGAGAAGGAATATGGTGAGTAACTTTGATAACACTAAGAATAAAACACAAAAAAAACAAAGTCAAAGTAAACAAAAGTATTTATTTTTCTTTAAAAATGTAACTGGATATCCAACAAACGGACCTAATTTTATACTGTCTTTAACTTTAGGCTTTAAGAAGGATACTTAATTAAACAATTGAGAACGCACATGGGCCTGCAGAGTTCATGTTTAAAATTTATCAAATTGTTAAAAATTACAATTTTTTCTTTCTTTAAATGAATATGGTCTTTTTTGTATTAAAATGTAAAAAAAAAAAAAAAAATCAATAAATATTAATAATAGTTAGTTTTTTGCTTTATAATATCACCCCCTCTGGCCAGAAAAGTCATCTCCAACAAACTTGTAGTGGTCCATGAGCCACCAGTTAATGGTACACAGTTAGAGCAGGTTTTATTGCTCCGGACACATATAATTAGTAAGCAGTGTTGCCAGATTGGGCGGTTTACTGCCGATTGGGCAGTTTTCATTCTGATTTTGCTGGGAACTCTGGGAAGATTTTTGTTGGATTGTTGCATTTTGTCACATATTGTTAAATTACCTTGGCTTGTACTGACGTGCGTTCATGTTCAAACATTAAATATACTGTATTATATATAATAATTATAATAATATAATATTATAATATATATAATATACTGTGGGCAGCACGGTGGCGCAACTGGTAGAGCTGCTGCCTCTCAGTGAGCAGGTCCTTGGTTCAAACCCCGGTCCAGGGGCCTTTCTGGGTGGAGTTTGCATGTTCTCTCCGTGCATGCGTGGGTTTTCTCCGGGTGCTCCGGTTTCCTCCCACAGACCAAAAACATGCATGTTAGGCTGATTGGTAACTCTAAATTGTCCCTAGGTGTGAGTGAGCGAGTGAATGGTTGTTTGTCTCGTTTGTCTCTATGTGGCCCTGTGATGGACTTGCGACCCGTCCAGGGTATACCCCGCCCCTCGCACAGTGATTGCTGGACATGGGCACCAGCGACCCCCGTGACCCAAAATGGAACAAGCGGGTAAAGATAATGGATGGATGGATAATATACTGTAACAATATATTGATTTGGTAGGTTTTTGTGTGATGTGGCGGTTTTTAACAGATTTTTGGGCTGGAAAACCTTGACTATCTGGCAACACTGTTAGTAAGCAAAGTAGCAAAAATGGCTCTTATTATTGTAAAGGTTGCAGACTTCTACTCTAGAGCCAGGCACACTCATGGCACCATGAGTGTCACAATCGCTGTAAACCGTTGCATGACCCTGTCATGATCACAAGCTTTAACCTAGACATGGGGCCAGTGTGATCTGACCAGTGTATGAGTGGACCCCATTTCATTAATACTTCCAAGACCCTGATACACTGTCACCACAATGACAAACCTCAATACGGGCATTTTGTGCATACGTAGATAGGCCTGTCACGATAACAATTTTTGCTGGGTGATCAGTTGTCTCGTAAATTATTGCGATAAACGATAATATAGTTTGAAATTTAACAATAATTAATTGTCAAATTTTAGAAGAAATGTTGATTTGTTTGGAGTGTAGTACCTTTTTAACCACTTGATGGCAGTATAAGACTGTTTGAACCAAAGGATGGATAGTTGAGCAGCGTGCCTCTTTAAGAGAAATGGGAGGGAGGGCCCTTGACATGACATGGGCTGACATGGTGACATGGCATACGCTTTGTGATTTGAGCTCTGTAGCATAGCCTTTTCACAAAGCTTTAAATAAAAAAAAAAAACAGTAAACAAATTTTCAGCTTCTTTTTGCAGAAAAAACTTTTTACACAAAGGCACGAGTTTCAACCGTGAATTTTGGAGCTTCAACAAGACGGAGGTTTATTCCCGAGGTCGGCCTGTTAGCTTAGCTCGTAGCTTAGTTTCTCAGCTTAGCTGCTTTTAACGATCCAAAAACTCGATTTTGGACGGTTAAAACAAATTTTAAAGAGAAAAGAGAAAGGGAGGCGTCAGTGAAGAGCACCGGAGTTGAGCCTTTTGTCATCCAGTGTCTTCAGTAGAAAGAGAGAGACACGAAGAAATAATAAATCCAATAAATGAAAATGAGATTGATAATTTTCATTTATCTTGCGATTAATTGATTTATTGTTTATCGCGACAGGCCTATACGCAGAACCACCGCGGACCCATGACTGTTTATCAAACATCCTGGGGAGCCAAATTGCGATCTTAATTCACTTCTGAAGACCTCACCAAGACCTTGCAAAGCCTGCTGATGCTCTGAGTGACATTTTTACACCTAACAACACACACTGCTCTGTTTGTTTAAAGAGGAGGGATGACCCCCCCTTACCCCTTTCAGTAAACCACAAAGATAAAGCTAAACTCTTTATTTTCCTCTCCATGGTTCCAGGAGGTCAAATTCTTTGTTTTATTTTTCATTCATGTTTGAGGATTTCTCCTCATTGGGTCTGTTGGGATGAGCAGACATCTTTTTTTTTTACATATAGCAGCATCTTTTCCACCTGTGATGAATAATATGCATTTTAAAGTAAATCACTTCAGCTTGAGGCACCAGATGTGGGAAGTTGACTCAGGTGGAAGCAGTTTTTATCACTTCTCTGCAAGAAGATGACAATTTGTTCTCAAATCTCATCTACTTTTACATTGTGGCTTTTTCTGAATGTAAACCCAACACCCCCCATTCCCACCTTTACGTTGTCCATCTCTCCTCTCGCCCATATCTAAAGCGCTGTTATCGTTGTAGAGCTGGGATACTTCACCAGTGTTTCCATGGTTATTGCTGGCATTCGCCTCTGGTTTTCAGAGCTGGTGTCAGGCAAAGTCACCCCATCTTTAGGGACGTCAACTACTGAGTGTTTAGAGGGAATGCAGGATCAAATGGGGGGGGGGGGGTGTAATTATATGTGCATATGAAGAGGGTTGGAGCGGCTTGCCTGCTTTTGTGATCCACAACTCAGGGGGGATGGGGGGAGCCATACAGGGACACGGATGTCCCCCCAGGGACAGAGAAGTGACTCCCCAAGAGATACATGTTTTATTTACTCATAAAAACAATGAATTATTTTAATATCTAGAGCTGAGAAGATGAGTCAGTTTTTCTGATGTTCTGATCGTTTTCTTAATGTTTGAGTTTAAATTATATATATATACAGGAAAAACAACAAAATAATCATTAGTTTAATTTAAAAAAAAAAAAGTTAAAATTATTGAACAGTGGAGATGTTTTAAACAAATATTAGCTTCTTTTTTTTTTTAGAGTGTTTTTTATTTCTGTTTTATGCCGTCCTAAATCTAAACAAGCATTTCTCTGTTTTAAGACGTTTTTAAATCACTGAGTTAATTAGCAGAATTTTTATTTTTTTTCAGGGAGACGTCTCCACATGTGTCCAACAACTTGTGGATAATTCTCCCAAACCTTCCCTCCTTTTTTTTTTTTGCCTCGCTCATGTCCTCACACACACTCGAGCACCAGTCACACCCACTTGTACTTACACACTTCCCCCATCGTTCATTCAACCACTGCTTCTCCTCTCTCCCTCCTCCACCCCTCTCCCTCTCACTTAACTCTCCCCTCCCTCTCCATCTCCGCTGGTTTCCCTCCCTCACCTCCTCCCAGCCAGTCCGCGCCGTCATTAGTTTCCATGGCGACGGTCGGGGAGGCTTTATCGCCAGTCGAGAGCTGCTCCTGGGCTCCTTTCAGAGAGCGGCGGCGTTGGAGGCATTGTTTAGTTCTGCGCTCTGTGGTGGGGATCATGATGGGGAGGAGAGCGTAGGACAGGAGGAAGGCATCTTTCTTTCTTCCTCTCTTTTTTGTAGGGCAGAGGCATAGTGTTTGTCGACGGTGTAGGGAGGAGGAGCAGGAGGAGGGGAGGAGGAAAGAGGAGGAGAGAGAGGGGCAGCGTGGTGGTTAGTCAGAATCGATGAGGGAACAGGAGTAGTAGCCGTGTCCCTGAAAGTCTAAAACATTCAGACTTCTCGTCTCCAGGATGGACTAGATCTGCTTTTTGTGTTGATATTCGTGCCGCACAGCAAGAGGCGACTGGAAATAGCACAATCTCTGGACACAGCAAGAAACCTGAGCACCGACGGTTGATGGCAAACAGAGTTTGTTTGGTGAGTTACTAATTCACCATCTCTTTTCATAATTAGGAGTGAGAGCTGAGCCCTCTGGCTCCCTGAACCGGTTGTATGTGCTGAGTAATGTGGTTAGCAGCAGTGAGTAGTGCCAGTGTTTCACCCTGCTGTCATGTCCGTTCAACAAAGCAGTGCTTGGACTATTTTGGTACCAACTTCTAATGGATGGAAGGCCACCGTGGCAGTGCCTGCAAAGACGGACACTTTTTGCACCGTGACGTCTCTTGAATCAGTGCAACGGATGATTTGAAGCCTAACAGATAGCCCAGCTGACACTTGTGTGCTGTGACAGTTATTTGCCACTGATATGTTGGTGTTCGGTAGCTTTAATTCAGCTGTCGGGGGAGTTGTCTTTAGGAGAAGGGGAGTCTGTGTTTCCATGGCGACTGGCGGCAGCTGTGTGAGCCGGGGCCGAGTGCGTGGCAGACACTGTGGCCTTGCTCTGAGACTGCGAGACTCAGTCCGATCGACAACCCTTGACCCAGATCAATGCGATGAGCCAAGCAGCCACAGAGTCTGGCTGGTCTGTATTTATAGCGTTTGGTTGCAGGATGCTGGAAGCCTCAAGGATCTCGGACTTCAGGGGGATCTGGTCTTTTAAGGCTGATCTTTCTAACGCTGGACCTTCATGTGTAGAAAAAACAAATAAGGATGCACATATACACACATACTTAAGGATGACTCTGTTACTACCATGTCAAGCTTTAGCTCAGTAAGCTAACTGAATTGTAGCCATGTTTGTGTTTTCTGATGTGGCAGCCATCTTACATTGGGTTGACTCCAAAAGTTGTCAGCTGTAGATGTACATGAAATGTTACACTTTGAGTAAAAAAAAAAAAAAAAAAAGCTGTTTAGTGGTTCATGAAATATTTATCTAACATGACAGACTAGACGGGCACAGAAAAGGGATAAAACCATAATTACACTCTCACCTTTGGCAGCGGACAATGACTAAAGTTCATAGCCTCATAATATTTGGGTCTATTGGTGCTGGGTTTGTCTAGTTTGTTTAAACCAGACTTTGAACCAAAATGGAAAATCAAAAAATGAAAATGTTTCTGCGTAACATAGTCTCTCAATGAAAGCAGTGAACCATGCGATGTGCACTGTAAGCTGAGAATTATGACGAGGCTGCCATGTTGAAACAGCCTGCTCTCAAGGCCACAAAGGCTCACACAGACAGTAACCTTGTGTGAAAAGCAAAATCCCAGAACCCCCTTGGCAGTGGAAAAAGTAGTCATGTTGCACCCATTTTCCTGTGCCTGGGCAGGTTTACTATTGGGAAAAGCCAAAGGAAAGGATGTCTATAGCCCGCAGTGTCCACAAGTATTTAATACAAGGGTGGGTCTGTAACTTGGAGAGCAGCAATTCTGTGGTGTTGAAAGAAAGTTCATCACCTAGGAAATTCACATCTTAACCTTTTTCTGTGCTGGTATGCTGTTCAGTTAAAGCAGAACGTGTCAGAGGGTTGAAGTTACTCATGTAATTTACTTTGAATTCAAAACAGCATGGCAGCTTTAAAATCCATCATGCACAGCTCTGTTCTTGGTTGTTTCTATTCAAAATACAGAACATTTCCAACATCAGAACTGCAATCTCTGGTAAAAAGTCTCAACTCAGCACAGATCCTAAGCAAGGCTGACACCTTTATTGATGTCCTTTGCTTTCAGTTCTGGATGATACAACACAGCTAACACGTTGGTGTAGATTCTTCGTTATCCAGGCAAAACAATGATCATTTTCCTCAGGAAAAACATAAACAACACTAGCTGACATGAAGAACCACTCACAGCTAGAGATGAGTGTTTTAAACTAAACCCCTCAGTTTCTTTCAGTAATTACTGTATTTTCTGCCGTACACGTCATATCGCCCTATACGTCGCATCAGTCCAAATATATCTAATAAAGTGGAAAAAAAAACATAAATATGTCACATCTATTATGCGTCACCGCAGACGCATCACATTTGTTACGTGCCACCACTGACAACCTGGAAATGTGGGCCGGTGTTGTGCCAAAAATCGATTGGCTGCCAAATGATGGCTGCAGGAGTGTGAATGTTAGGACTTTAACTAGAATTTAACAAGATTAACACTTAAGAACAATTATTTGTTTTCCCGACATTATAGTAAAGGTGTGAATCAGTTGAACTTTTACTTAATAAATGCACTTTGATAGTCAAATCAGCTGCATTTCACCGGAGCGGTGCAGCGAAATGAAGCTGATTTGACGGGTGCGCCAGGCAAACGATGGTGGCAGTTTATGGCAAGCCACTTGTGTCATTAATAGCCACTTTAACTTGTTACATGATACAACAGCATGCCATACTGTTCGACTGCCATCTAGTGACTGAAAATGGTAGTGTTCAATATTTTCAGTCAGAATGAATGAAAACGGTCATATCTCAGCCAAAAATTGGTTTATAAATATGGGAAAAAACATAAATATGTAGCTTCGGCATATAAGTCGCAGGGCATGTAAATTATGAAGAAAAAAAGAGACTTGTAGTGTGAAAATTACGGTATTTAATTTTTCTTTAAATCTTTGGGGGGCTGTACGTAGTCTGACAGGAACGCTGAGCTCACCTGTGGCCACAGTTTCCCCTTTATAATTCTTTCAAAATAAATCATGATGGCAGAAACCGAGACTGGTACACGTCAAATGTTTCTCCCTTTTTTATTTTTATTTTATGCTATTTTTACGGACAGACTGGAAAAGCAGCATTAGGAAACATTTTAGCAAGTGCCTGTGTATGCAACAACAACAAAATAATCTAAAAATAATCATTACAGTCACATTAATTCTTTGAACTTGCCCTTCTTAACTAGACTTGGGTTAGTGAAAAATCATTGCCCATCCCTACTTACAGCTTTACTTATTAAAAACAAAAAATCCTGCAGACTTCCTGCCATTTTTTTCTTGTTTATAATAAACTGGACTGGTTTAGTTTGTGTACTTAAATTTTATTTTTATGACAGTGATCCCTAAGTGGCCTGGTGATGCTCTTTCCAATGTAACAACATTCACAAACTTTGCTTCAAAGCCAGCTTGATACAGGCAGTTAGATGAACACATGACTTATTACTGCAAATTCAACAAAGCATGCTCGTAAACTTCCACTGATGCCCCACATTATTACTGTATCGATCGTGTCAGATATTGCCATGTACTAGGTATATTTGATGGACTATCACAGTTTTTAAAGGATCATTTGAATATTTAGAGATTTGTTTTTATTGGAAAGTCTGGGAGGGCAGCTGCTGCGGTCGTTTTTACCATCAAGCTACTAACGCTGCTAACGCTGCTAATGCTGCTAATGCTGCTAACGCTGCTAATGCTGCTAACGCTGCTAATGCTGCTAACGCTGCTAACGCTGCTAACAAGATCCTCCATCTGCCTGCATGAACCGAACATTACGGACCCGTTCAGTTCCGCGGAGAAACTTTGGATGTTCTTTGTCTGCCGGACCTGGTTCTGGACTGTGGTCTGTGAGGGCAGCTGCGAAGGTCGTTATTACCATCAAGCTGCTGACAAGACGTGCTAACAAGACCTGCTAGCGCCACTAACAAGCTCTTCCATCTGCCTACACACACGGTACAGACCCGTTCTGTTCCACAGGGAAACCTGGGACGTTCTTTGTCTGCTGGACCCGGTTCTGGACTGTGGTCTGTGAGGGCAGCTGCTGAGGTCCTTACTACCATCAAGCTGCTGACCAGACCTGCTAACAAGACCATGATGCTAACAGAACAGAACCATGATGTTGAAAGAACCTCACTGTTAATCAAACCACACTCTAGATGTATTTATTTTTCAACTTTGGCACCTTGTTTTTAGTATTTTAGTAGTATTTTTAGTATGTTTTTGTTAGTATTTTTGCTGCATGCTTTGGTATTTCTTGTCATAGTTATTTTTTCTTGTCGAGTCGAGACGATTCTTCTTGTCCTAAGCATTTCATTGCATTGTTGACCTTGTGTTGATTTTGCACATGACAAATAAACCTAACCTAAAAGGTTATAAATGTTTTTTTTTAAAGGTCATTCAGATTTTTTAAAGAGGGGTTCTGTGGAAAAGTGGTGATTTGTGTGATTGCCTGTTTAGGTTGATGATGCTCAGTCAGTGTGGAGTTCTGCCTGCGTCCCTAAACATTTTCTCTCCAAAGTAAAGTAATGTTTGTGCACTTGTTTTCCTTCTTTTGTCCACCTCGAGTGGATGTAAAACTCTTCAGAGTAATGGTTGTGGTTTTCTCTCCATTCCTTGGTTGAATCAAGGAAAAGGAAGTTCATCATAGTGGTCAGAGTTAACAGAACTTGTGGCAGGTCTGACCCGAAGACATAAACAGGAAAACAGCCCTACATTCAGCCTGCATGTGTAATAGTGAGCCTGATTGTTGTTCTTACCACTTCGTGCTGCTGATCACATCTCCTGCAGCTTTTGCATAATTATAGGAATCAGATAAAATATTTCTGAGTGATTATCGATTACTGCCACTGTTAAGATGTGTAATAAAGTCAAGTTTTAGGTTTTAGTTTGAACGCCCAGTTTGAACTCTTCGTTCCGTGCTTAACACAAATATTTGTGCTCTTTAGAGTCGTGGCATGTTTGCGTGCGTGTTTGTGCGTCTGTCTTTTACTTCTCCATTTAGTCTGAGCAGTCAGTCGGAAAGTGTTAGGCACACTCTTGTCTCCGCTGAAGCATGCGTGTCATTTTTTTGTACAAGACTTTGGCATCAAGCAGGAGGAATAGAATGGACACACGCAAACACGCGTGCTCATTCTCCACCAGCGCCAACGTTCCCATGTTTGACTATGACCTCCTTCAGATGCAGAGGCCATTTGCCTTTAATTGTGGCTCGGCGTTGTAAAACCACAGCTTACTTCAAACGCGTGGCGTCTGAGTGTTAAAGCTGACGCTGGCTTTGTAGTTGTGCCCGTCTGCTGCGTGGAGGACGGAGGACGGCTTCCTCAGGCCGATAACTAGATGTTTCACGTTTCTCTACTGCAGGGCATTCATTGTGAAGTGTGCTTATTACGTCTGTGTGTCAGATACCAGACAAGTATATCACCTGCTGGTGAAGACGTAAACGCAAAGTATTTTCCTGTGTTTGCTCATCAAACTCTTTAGAAAGTCATCCCTGGATGTACTTATACCACTGATTTACTTTAGAAGTCAATCCTGATCGAGATGAGCGCAACAGCATTCATTCATTCAACCTTTATTTAAACAGATAAGTCACATTGAGCCTCGAAGACTCATTTATAAGTGAGACCGGTTTGGACAGACAAAAAGCAAAGAGGTCTTGGCAAACGCTAGTCCTTTAATTGATGTATTTTATTGTTTAAAGGAGTTTTGACTAGTTAATCCCTCATACTCACAACAGGCATAGGGAACCTTCATGTCTCCTCATAAAGTGGAGCCGGTACCTGAGCACACATGGATCTGCTTGTGGGGAGCTACCATAAATGGTCAATTTGACGACAGTAAGCCGTTCTTTGTGATCTCTCGGGTCTTTTCTGACACACAGTGACTCATTTTCCAGAGCAACAGCCACAAGTGCACAGGGAGAGGAAGAAACTTATTATCTTGTGGCAATTATGAGTGACATCATGCCTGCTGAGGCTTAACACTGATCTAGAAAATATTTGAAATTATGTTTCATAAGTTCTGTAAATTAAACAGATTTTTCATGGCTACGAACGTACAGAGAGTTGTATGGATTTTTTACGCTTTGACATTGATAACTGTGACTCCACTCAGCTCTCGTCTTAGAAGTTCTTCTCAGGTGTAGGTGGTTTCCACAGTGACTTGTTTCCCCACTCTGTATCGTAACAGAGTATCGATATTGTAACAGGTCGTTGCGTTCGAGCCTCTCCGCCCATTGTGGTCCTTAATTGCCCTATAATCAAACATCAATTTCTTTAGCTTATCCTGCACTGCTTATAAGTCCAGGTGTAGCCACTATGTTCCATCATCTCCAATATCTCTTTGTTGCTTGTATCTTGTGGCGCCATCCAGCTAACGTTGAATCCTAACATCGACCAATAAATACCCCCCCGAACATAGGAGGATCTGCGGTGGAAGTGGACTCCAGCTACAAGTACTTGGGTGTGCACCTGAATGACAACCTCAGCTGGGACAACAACACCACCAGTCTGATCAAGAAAGCTCATCAGAGACTCTACTTCCTCAGACGGCTGAGACGAGCTGGTCTGGGAAGCTCAGTCCTCACCTCCTTCTACAGGTGTGCAGTGGAGAGCATCCTGTGCTCCAGCATCAACGTGTGGCATGGAGGCTGCACAGCTGCAGAAAGAAAAGCTTTGCAGAGAGTGGTGAAGGCTGCACAGAAGTCTGTCGGAGTCAGTCTCCCCACCATCACAGACATCTACACCTCCAGATGCAGGAAGAGAGCCACCTGCATCATGAAGGACCCCACTCACCCAGCACACACTTTTTGTGCCGCTCCCCTCAGGCAGGACGTTGAGGAGCATTAAGTGTAGAACCACTAGACTGAGGAACAGCTTCTGTCCTGAGGCTGTTAGACTCATGAATCTCTAACTAGAATAATCACTGTGAAAAAAAAATCACATCATGTTGCTGCTGATCTGTTTCAGTGTTGCAGCTGATCTGTTTCATGTTGCTGCTGATCTGTTTCATGTTGCTGCTGATCTGTTTCAGTGTTGCAGCTGATCTGTTTTATGTTGCTGCTGATCTGTTTCAGTGTTGCAGCTGATCTGTTTCATGTTGCTGCTGATCTGTTTTATGTTGCTGCTGATCTGTTTCAGTGTTGCAGCTGATCTGTTTCATGTTGCTGTGTTCATTTTTGCTCATCTACTCACACAGACTCATGTTCATGCTGCTGGTCGGCGTATTGATTTTGTACTGCTAGTGCTTAGCGTATTTTTAGTTAATGTTTTTCTTAGTTCATATCTTAGATCTTATTAGTGTTTTTCTTTTACATTTTATACTTTTGTTGGATTTAACTGGGACTCTGTGTACACAATGTTGTTCCACCACATGTACAACATATGGTGTGTACGACAAATAAAGAACCATGAATTCTTAAAGTGAGGCAGGTCTGTACCTCATCAGTGGTCCACATCACTCTTTTTGGAGCTTCTTCACCAGAAACTAGCAAAAACAACACACACTCGACACGATCAGAGAGAAAGTGGAGGTTCAGATGTAGTTATAGTTTTGATGGAGGGTCATTCAGTGATGTAGCTCAGCTGGACAATCAACAGCTGCTGTCTGCTTATGTCAGGATCGTCGCCTCAGATCAGTTCACTTGGAACTACAAACAAGGTGGACCCATAAAGCGAGCTGAGTGGGGGTGGGTATCTGCAGTGGACAGGCCCTTAACTGGTGTGGAACCGATGAGAGTTGAGACAGTGGCAAAGTGCCATTAGACGGTACCTGCTCCTCCTCACTGCTCCAGTGCTTGTGTGAACCCAAAACGTGAACTGCAAAGCTCTCTGGTGTCCAGGGAAGGAGGAAAAGAAAAGTAGAGGGAAAACACAACACAGACAGAGGTACAGGGACAAAAGTCAAGAAATGATTTTCTACTGCAGAAATAATGTGGTTTGCTGATCAGTAAACAGCTTTTGTACAGTTTAACACAAGCTGATGTTCTGCAGCAATTAATTTTCAATGAGCATACCCGAAATGTATTTAAAAATCTACTAAAAACTACATTTTCCAGCTAATTGAAGAGCATTTTGCTAATATGTGGGATTAATAAAACATGAAAAGAGTATATTCTGGTAGCACACTGACAGCTGGCCATTAAGGTGAACATTATCTGAGACCATACTTGAAAACTGCATTACCTTTATTTATTTACACACTGAGCACCATGAGCTTTACTGCATCATACTGTACTTTTATCCTAAGATCTGCTCCATTTAACCTCATGCACCATACTTTTCAGCCTATAAGTCGTGTTTTTCTTGCATAATTTACACGCCCTGCGACTTATACACGGAAGCAACGTATTTATGGATTTTTTCCCAGATTTATAAACCAGTTTTTGGCTGAGATATGACCGTTTTCATTCATTCTGATTGAAAATATTGAACACTACCATTTCAACGGCTAGATGGCAGTCGAACACTATGGCATGTCGTTGTGTCATGTAATAGGTAAAAGTGGCTATTAATGACACAATTGGCTTGCCATAGCCTGCCACCTTCATCCAGCTCGCCTGGAGCAACCGTCAAATCAGCTTCATTTTGCTGCACTGCCCCGACGCTAATTTGATCATTGAAGTGCATTTATTAAGTAAAAGTTCAACTGAGACACACCTTTACTATAAAGTCAAGCAAATAAACAATTGTTTTTAGGTGGTTATCGTGTTAAATTTCTAAGAAATGCACAGCTAGTCCTCCCGTGCACGCTCCCGCGGCCGCAAATCGGCTTTTGAAATGCAGCTGATTTGACCGTCAAAGTGCATTTATTAAGCAAATGTTAGACTGAGATACACATTTACTATAATTTTGAACAAACAAATAATTGTTTTTAAGTGTTAATCTTGTTAAATTCTTGTTAAAGTCCTCCCGTGTGCGCTCCCGTGGCCGCCATTTGGCATCCCATCAATTTTTGGCACAACACCGGCCCACATTTCCGGGTTGTCAGTGATGACGCGTAACAAATGCGATGAGCAATGCAATTTATACGGCAGTGTGACATATTTATGATTTTTTCCACTTTATTAGACACATTTGGACTGATGCGACTTATAGGGCAGTGCAACTTGTACGGCGGAAAATACGGTAGTAACAATTCTATCCTGAGAAACCCACTGACCAAGATGTCTTTATAAACCTGAGTAGACAGTGACTGTTCTATAAACTAAAGCATCTATACAGACAAAATCTTTAAAGTACAGTTTACATGTTGAAAACAACTGTAAATGCCCTTACCCCAAAAAAATGGTTTGTAGGCTCAATCATCCAGGTAGATAATAAAAAAAGGTTAAATCATGTCATCTGGACCAGTTTCTTACCAAAAAACACGATGATTGAAAAACTTATGTAACTAATTGTGTCACTAAGTAAACTACAATATTATTTGCATAATCAAATACTTGAATCATCACATCAAAATGTTCACACATCAAGTACACACAGAAATAGAAGATACCATACCATTCCATACCACTTTATTTATAAAGCACTTAAAACAGCTACAAGACCAACCAGAGTGCTGAAATAAATACAAAATACAACTTCATCTATACACTTTTACTACACAGAAGTTTGCTGAAGTTTTTTTTGTAGCATACATATGAACTGTGGTTTACCAACATATTTATTTCTTATTTAATTATATGAAATAAATGTTTAATGCACAGAGTTAACTTGTCTTCTGCATTTGCAATGAAAAAGACAAGAGTCAAATAAAACCATCAAGAACCATTAGCACATGTGATAACTAGATCTAAGAGTTACATTTAGGATTTTAATTTAATCTTATTATCACTCTAATTTAATCTTAGAGCTACATTTAAACCAATTTTTGTCTGGGGAAAATAAATGTTTATTCAGATTTGGTCTGCGGGCCTTGTTCGATCCATGCGCTTCTGACTACATGAACTAACAGAACCAGTTATGAAATATAAAGAAGTGGAAGTGGAATAACATTTAGACTGAACATTACGCACAGAGTAAGCATTAGCCAAGTAGAGAAAATAAAAATAACAAAAAGTACACAAAATATCCTCATGCATGCTCAATAATCTTTGAATAGCAAATGGCCATCGGGGCGTTAACGATTGATTGTAAGGTTGATGTAGGCCTGTCACGATAACAAATTTTGCTGGGCGAATAAGTGTCTTAGAAATTATTGCGATAAACGATAATATTGTTAGAAATCTGACAATAATTTAAATGTTGGCTAATTTTATTTTGAATGTAGTACCTTTTTTTGACCACTGGACGGCAGTATAAAACTGTTTGAACCGAAGGATGGATAGTGAGGGAGCAAGCAGCGTGTCTCTTTAAAGAAAATTGGAGTGAGGCCCCTTGACGTGACATGGGCCGTCTCTCCTTTTTTTTCCAGTTCTCGAAATGGCAGACGTTGGGTGTGGTTTGAGCTCTTTAGCATAACATTTTTCACACAAAGCTTTTAATAAAAAAATCAGTAAACAAGTTCTCAGTTTCTTTTAGCAGAGAAAAACTTTTTACTTGAAGGCACGGGTTTCAACCGTGAATTTTGGAGCTTCGACAAGACGGAGGTTTTTTCCCCGAGGTCGGCCTGTTAGCTTAGCTTCTCAGCTTAGCTGCTTTTAACGATCCAAAACTGCAATTTTGGACGGTTAAAACAGATTTTAAAGAGAAAGGCAGGGGTCAGTGAAGAGCACCAGAGTTGAGCCTTTTGTCGTCCAGTGTCTTCAGCAGAAAGGGAGAGACGAAGAAACGATAAAGCCGATAAATGAAAATGAGGTCGATAGTTTTCATTTATCATGCGATTAATTGATTATTTTTTTTATTGTGACAGGCCTCATGATCCTCCTTGATCATGTGAACAACTAGTTCTGGCTGTCACCAGCAAACTGGTTGATCCACTATGCTAGGTGCTATTTTATGACTGAATTTAGTGCAGCTCCTCAGACTGAAGAAGTCTTTTGGATAAAAGACGAAACGTTTCAACATTTTTGTTAATCGGTCCAGAGGACCTGACTTAATAGGAAACAGTAGACAAACGTGAAACACCTGCTTATTCTTTACAAACATCTGAGAAATGTAAGGATGGAGTTTCCTACGGGACTAGATTTCATCTGCAGAACATCAGCTGATGGTAAAATGTACAAAAACACTGTTTATTGATAAACAAGACCACGTTCAGGGCAGCACGGTGGTGCAACTGGTAGAGCTGCTGCCTCTCAGCGAGCAGGTCCCTGGTTCAAACCCCGGTCCAGGGGCCTTTCTGGGTGGAGTTTGCATGTTCTCTCCGTGCATGCGTGGGTTTTCTCCGGGTGCTCCGGTTTCCTCCCACAGACCAAAAACATGCATGTTAGGCTGATTGGTAACTCTAAATTGTCCCTAGGTGTGAGTGAGAGAGTGAACGGTTGTTTGTCTCGTTTGTCTCTATGTGGCCCTGTGATGGACTTGCGACCCGTCCAGGGTGTACCCCGCCCCTCGCACGGTGATTGCTGGACATGGGCACCAGCGACCCCCGTGACCCAAACTGGAATAAACGGGTAAAGATAATGGATGGATGGAAGACCACGTTCAGCTGAAAGTAGCGTCGCTCTACAATAAATGAATCATACCTTTACTTTTTCTTTACTGTACCTGTGTCTCGTTCTCCCTCCTCTGCAGAATTGTTTGACAGCTGCTACTGATTATGACTTCATAACTCTTTTCCTGCATGTGATGCTGGAAAGATATTTTCATCGATGATCAGTGTTCAAACAGTCTGCGTTCATTGCTGCACGGAACATTCATGTGCAATGTTTATGTTGGGCAATGACTCCAGCCTCCTCCTCAGAAAGATATTCAGAAGGCTGCTTCTTGAAACGAGTGTTGCTCCTCTGGTAGATAATCCACGATTGTGTTATCCACCTGATGTGATCATCATCAAACAGGTTAACTATAAACGTAGGAAATGTCTTCATCTGAATAAAATTAAACAGAATTTATAGCGTCAACGTTCAAAGGGCACTGAATGTTTTAGTTTGTATCTGTTAATTACTTACATTGTAATGACTGCATGTTTTATTCTCACAGGAGACTTAGGGGGACAGACTGATCATAATACAGTCAAGTCGAAATGTTTTCCAGTCCCAGTATTCATGTAGTATAGCTTGTATTTTTCCAGTTTAAATAATGAGACCAGTTTCTGATGTTTCTGATGTAAGAAGCCCTGGCAGCCCTTCTCTCTCCAATGTGAGAACTCTAAACATGGCTCTAAGCTGCGTTTTGTCATGCTGTGCTTTAAGGAGCCATTAGAGAGGAAACAGGAGCCTTTATTAGTCTGTCTGTACACCTGGCTTCTATAACAGGCCTCTCCTTATACACTGGTTTGTGCCCAAGTGTTTTCTCCCGCCTGTTGGTATGTCTTGGCTTCTGGCTCTCGTGTCTCGGCAAATTCTGCCCTAAACAAAGCTCAGCTTGAAAACGCTGTTCCACTGTTCAAGACAAGCTGTTTATTTAGACATCTCCTTCTTTGGCTTTTAACCGTGCTCTCAGGTTTTGAAGTTTGGATGACTCATCGAAGTTTCAGGCCCGTTTTTTGTAGCTCAGACTGGAGCTGCTGGCCTCGGACGCTCCTCACTGGAGAGAACTTGTTGCTGACGCTGCTTCTCGGGAGCCGAGTGACATTTTCAAAATGTTTTTTTTTTTTTGTCGTCAAAATCCGGACGGATCTTTGTTGAGTGTGATCGACCTTTCGTTCTCGCTGTGTGTACGTTGGTTTGGATCCAGTGAGCATCATCGCAGAGGAGCAGCAACCCGCTTCCTCATCCTCAACCTTTTCTGTTTCACCAGCACACACACACACACACACACACACCCATTCCACTTTAGACCAACCAAACTGGGCCAGTCCAGACAGGAATGAGCAACATGTTGACCCGGGTTGGGCAGAATTGTGCCACTCTGGGACTGTTTGACTGTCAGCACCTTTACAGACACTCCTCTCCACACACTGACATCCGTCCTGCCTGGAACAGATGCAGGGTGGTGGGTCTGGCACGCTTCCACCTCACCTGGCTCAGCTCTGAGGAGGGAAGCAGGGTCTGGGTGTAAAAACACACAGCCAGGATCATCATGGATCAAGAGATTAAACGTAGAGCTTGTGCACATTTCGAAGAAACCTGGAGGGCAAATTTTCAGTCACAAAAGAAATGGTTGGATGTACATCTACAGCTGAATAACTCTTGAGATCATCTCAGTTAAAACTGACAGCTTGGTCTCTGCAGAACTGGTTATATCTTTAAGCAAATGGTAAACGTGCTGGGAAAGCAGCATTCAGCAGACGAGCTCCTCATAAAACCAGTTTGTTCACTTTTGCGCTGTTGGGGGAAACGTGAGGTGTAATTTTGTGGCCCTGCGAGTCGTGTTCTGGTTGCCTGTGAAATGTTCTCTCCTTGTGGGTTGCGTTTTATTTGGGGAAGGGAGCGATTTGCTCGGCTGTGTTTTTGGTAGCTACTGGGTGTTTTTTGGGGGGGGGTTTTTGGCCACAGTGCAACATGTCGCAGCCTGCTGCAAAAATGTTTGCAGATTGAGATACTTGCAACATCGACACAGATCAAGTGTTATTTTGTGGTCAGTCCTTCAGGTGTGCTTCTTGAATGTGAAGAAACTTGGCTTAGAGACTGAGCAATATTTGTGTGTGCATGTTGACGTGTGTGGAGATTGGGTGTTTCCTTCTTTTTCATTAGTCAGTATTCAGTCAATCCTACAATCAGCATGGAGGCAGGTTTTAGTTGATCTTGCCTACCATAATGATTGATGAATCCCACCTATCAGTATGTGATAAAATAATCAATACATTCCCACTTCAAAGGCTCTAAGTCAATATAAAGATTAATCGAGCCTTGACACAGAGGATTAACCTGCTTCAAACTCATTGCAAGATGGTCAAAATTATGTTTGGACCTAAGGTTTTGGAGCTTCGGTTTTGTTGACTCGTGGAGCAGACTTGTGTTTGTGAACATCCCCATCCCTGAATGGAAAAAGCTTCTTTTTTTTGTACCAGTACCAGAAAGAGAAAAGATGGGCTCTCCTGCACAGCTTTGCCCTGACTCTGGTTCACAGAATCCACCAGTTTTTTTTTTTTCCTGACACACAGGACCATTGAAAACCACTACAGTAGGTTTCAGTGAGGCTTCGGTAGTTTCTGGGACAGCTGGGCAGTCATCTCCAACGAAACCCCCTTGTTTTCTCTTGTGCATGTGTATTCATGTGTGTTGTCCTAATTGCCAGTCTGTGGCTGTTTACAGTAATGTTCTGGGCATCCAGTGCTTCTCTTGTTAAAAAGTCCTGTTACTGTGGTTGTTGCCGTAAGAAGAGGGGTCCGAAATTAAAGTGAAAGTTCAATCACCCTCTGTCAGGTGCTTGTTGTCAGTGTAGACTCTGACTGTTCTCTGACGTGCACTTTGGCGGCTGCTGACTGTGAAGACCTAGAGTCCTGAAGGAGGGAAAAGGTCGATGAACGTTTCCAAGCCTGTCACAATAACAAATTTTGCTGGGCTCAGAATTTATTGCGAGATAATATATTTTGAAATTTGACAATAATTAGTCATTATTGTCAAATTTAAGAAGAAATGTTTATTTGTTTTGTGTGTAGTACCATTTTTTATCACTGGATGGCAGTATAAGACTGTTTGAACTGAAGGATGGGTCGTGAGGGAGCGAGCAGTGTGTCTCTTTAAGACAATGGGAGGGAGGCCCCTTGACATGACATGGGCTGTCTCTCTTTCTTTTTTTCCAGTTCTCAAAATGGCGGACGCTCTGTGTGGTTTGAGCTCTTTAGCATAGCATTTTTCACACAAAGCTTTTAATAAAAAAATCAGTAAACAAGTTCTCAGCTTCTTTTTGCAGAGAAAAACAACTTTTTACACGAAGGCACGGGTTTCAACTGTGAATTTTGGAGCTTCGACAAGACGGAGGTTTTTCCCCGAGGTCGGCCTGTTAGCTTAGCTTGTAGCTTAGCTTCTCAGCTTAGCTGCTTTTAACGATCCAAAAACACAGTTTTGGATCGTTAAAATGGATTTTAAAGAGACAGGGAGGAGTCAGTGAAGAGCATAGAGTAGAAAGAGAGAGACATGAAGAAATGATAAATCTGATAAATGAAAATGAGGTTGATAATTTTCATTTATCGTACGATTAATTGATTTATTGCTTATCACGACTGGTCTAAACATATCTCACCCTCACCAGCCTCCAAGGACAGTGTCTGATGGATGTTTGCTGTTTCTTCTCTCTGCCTCTTTCTGCTATTCACTAGCAAGACAAGTGCACTTTTAGAAGAGTTGTGGAGGTTTTTTTATGTTTAACGTGACCTACCTTCTATATTAGCAGCATAGATCAACATGGTTGCTGCAGCAATGTCCTCGTCCTCAGTTTCTCAACACACATCAAAGATTGACTCGATTTATTTTAAGACGCAGCGAGTGATGCCTCTCTAATATTAACTCGTCTGTCTCCATTTATGTTGGGCTTTGTCTGTTTGCTGGCACTTACTGTGTATCATTAGAGGAACTTATAGCAGACAGGCCTGTTTTCTCATTTTATTTACAGCTCAGACTAAATGCTCAAGCTCTCTTGTGCAATTCCCTGCTTCTGTGCGTTGCCTCAGACTCTAATTGTTTCCTCATTTATTCAGTTTGTTGCATGTTCCTAAGAACTCACTGGAACTGCTGCGCCCTGATCTTCTTCCTAGCCTCTTAGCTTCTTCTTCTCTTATCCTCCACAAAAAGTCACCATCTATAGAAGCTGCTGAGGTCTCCCTACTTTACTGTGGAGAGATGCCACTGTGCCTGCTGTGCTTACTGACCTGAGATGGGGGGAAAGGACAGACCCAACAGGAAGACTTACCTCACCCTCTTTGCTCCCAGCACCCAGAAATGCATGATACCAAAGAAGGTTATGGGGCCGTTAACTCTGAACCAACAGAGAAAATATTTTTCCTCAGAAGGCTCCACTCTGTAGAGATGTTGAAGAAAAGATTGTGGCTGGCGCGATGGGAAACAGGTGAATATAGATTTGTAATTTGCTGCCTCACAGTGGCTGATTGGAAAGGTGTCAATCCCTTTGGGTTTGTGCACGAGTTAATAAGATGAGATAAAATAAGACTTGAAGCTTTTATTTTCTGAAGCTTATTGGTGAGAATGGAGGATTTGTCTCGACTATAGATCCTGGAGCAGCTGTTGCTATATATTGTTGACACCAATATTTTCTATTTGAGCTTGTTTTTTTTATTATTTTTTAAAGATTTTACACAGTGTTGATCCTCTTAAAATGCTCCACCCACTGTGGGTTCCTAATGTTTTTCATGTATTTTTCTTGTCTCAGCTTGTTTCCTATGGCAGAGTATATCCCTGCATTTGCATTGCTGTTTGAATTTTTCTTTTTCTTTATTTCCTTGGGGTAATATCAGAAGTAGATCAAGGTCAGAGCACTCATTACTGTCTCCTGCTGCACAGGGAGGAAAGAAACGAAGCGAGAGAGAGCGGCTGCAGGATGTATGTGGTGGTAGATTAAACAAGGCTAAATATAATGGTGCCGCTCAGCCCTTTTAAAATGCAGTATCTCTATATTACCTTGTTTTCTTTATTTTGCTGAATAATCAGCAATAATTTTTTTTTCTGTTTTGGTGTCTGTAGAGAAGAGGGTTTGCACCGACTCAATGAATCTTAAAGCTGCATTGAAGCCTTTTGAATATTTTGGTGCAACATGCAGTAAAAATACAATAATTGATACAGACAGTGAAACAAGCAGAGCAGGTTGAGATGAGGGAAGAGAAACTGGGAACGTGGGAGTAATGAGGTGCCTCATTGGTGGGGGATATCGGTTGACGTTATCGGAGCGAGACTGTCGGCTCATCTCCACTGGGGCCTGGTTTGTTGGTGAGGCAGTTTAAGTGGTCTGTCTCGTGCCAGCACTGGGACGACACACTTGGGGATGATGGGTGATAAATGAGTGTGAGAGGGAGGGGTCGCCTCGGGGCTGACAGTGACTGACAGGCAGCTGTGTTTGTGGATTTTGCATTTTGAAGACTGATCGGGTTGTTTCAGGTAAAGGAACAGGACGGATGTGGGGTTTGTTCCAGAATGAAGCATTCACTAGTATCCATCCATCCATCCATCCATCCATTATCTTTACCCGCTTCTTCCATTTGTGTCACAGGGGTCACTGGTGTCCATGTCCAGCTATCACTGTGCAAGAGGTCCCATGTCCACCTGAGGTCCACATAGAGACAAACGAGACAAACAACCATTCACTTTCTCACTCACACCTAGAGACAATTCAGAGTTACCAATCAGCCTAACATGCATGTTTCTGGTCTGTGGGAGGAAACTGGAGTACCCGGAGAAAACCCACGCATGCACGGAGAGAACGTGCAAACTAGAAAGGCCCCCGGCCGGGATTCGATCCGACTACCTTTTCGCTTAAAGGCAGCAGCTCTACCAACTGCTCCACCGTGTTGCCCTGCATTCACAAGAAATTTGTGAAAAACTTTTCTAAAGATTCTAAAGATTCTAAAAGTTATTATGTCTAAAATAATTGTTTGAAAAAAAGGGGCAGATATAATAAGATTTTTTCTTCTTTCTGCTGCCTTTCATTTTAAATCTTTTGTATCCTTTTTTATATTGTTATGGAATTGTTTTGTACTTTTTTAAAATTAATAAACTATATACCATACCATACCAAAAACAGCAAAATTATCATTATATTTTTTCACAAAACTACAGTATTTTTCGGCCTATAAGTCACTTTTTTTTGCATAATTTACCCGCCCTGCGACTTATACGCAGAAGCGACATATTTATGGATTTTTTTTCCATATTTGTAAACCAACTTTTGGCTGAGATAAGAACATTTTCATTCATTCTGACTGAAAATATTGAACACTACCATTTCCAGCTGCTAGATGGCACTTGAGTAGTATGGCATGCTGTTGTATCATGTAAAAGGTAAAAGTGGCTATTAATGACACAATTGGCTTGCCATACCTGCCACCTTCATCCAGCTCACCTGGAGCAACCGTTAAATCAGCTTAATTTTGCTGCGTCTCCCCGGAAAAATGCAGCTGATTTGACCATTGAAGTGCATTTATTAAGTAAAAGTTCAACTGAGACACACCTTTACTATAATGTCGAGAAAACAAATAATTGTTTTAGGTGCTTGTTAAATTTTGAAGAAATGCACAGCATTCCTCCTTCCTGATTTCCTCGCTCAGAAAAAACAGAGAGAGTAAAACTGAGTTATAACCATTCATGTGTTTGTTAAACTTGATTGGCTGTGGTAGCCATTTTAGATTGGGTCGACTCCAAAAATCAATAATAATAATAACCAATTGTAAATATTTTATCCAATGATTACTTTACAAAGGTTTTATTCGAATCCGTCCAGTGGTTCATGAGATATTTTGTTAACAGACATGCAAATGAACACACATGCATGATTGCTGACCTTTCGTGGCTGCGAGCGATAATAAACCTACTCAGACCTTTGTTTTTCTTTGTCAGTTACTAACATGAGACCTTCATTCTTTAGTTTTTGTCAGCATTACACAAGTAGAGCTCCCAGAGGATGTCAGTCACTGAAATACCTTTAAAGTATCTGGATACTTCTACCACTCACTGTAATGTGGTATTTCAGGTTACCCTTCAAAATATTTGCCCAGCTCTCGGTGTGCTGTCACATAACGGCCTTTGGTGAAGACATAAAATAAGACTTTTTGTTACTTGAAAAACAGCTGACTCTGCAGAGGAGAGTTGTCATGGTAACAGCCATGATGCGTTGAGGTGAGACTGTTCAGGTATATTTGTGTTTATTTGTTGCGTTCATCTGTCTGTCTACCTGGACGTGAACAGAGGGACTGACCGAGTGTTGCTCAGTTTCCGTGCGGTCATCCCTCAGATCACTTGAAGTCCAAATAATTCACTCGACCGCCTCAGAACTTCAAACACACGGTCAGGTCTTCAGGCGTCCTGCGAGCCGTTGAGTCACGGGCAAAGTTCACCTCTGAATGGGCCGGTTGTTAGGCTGTGTGAGTTTTACCGGGCCTTGCGGTGTCGCCACCCGGGCCCCAGGAGGAAGTACTTGGATCAAGTTTTGCCGGTGAGCCGACAGGTGCAGTTTCAAGAACACAGCTGGGAACGGGGAGGTGGATGTGCGTGTTTGAGCATAATGCAGGACTGAGCTTTGAAGGACTTTCGAGGGAGGGCGTGTGCGTTTGTTTGTGTGCCACAGACTATAGTCTTGGAAAAACTGGGAGGGCAGGATTCATTGTGAAACTGAGTTGTGTGGCAGAGGTTTCCCTTTGCTCGTTCTTTGGACTTTGGATATTTGACACTGAAGGATCGGAGGAAAGGTAATTTTCTTCAAAACACTCGTTCCTTTTTAACAAACCACACCCTGAGCTGTTTGAACGTTTTCGATATGGAAGCAGTGCTTTGTTAGACATTTTTAAGGCTTGGGTATCAGTTGTTTTCTCCTCGCTGTGTCGTCAAGTTCCTGTTTGGTGTGGAGCAGCTTGACTCGAGGGCCAGGCTGCGGTCTCAGGTAACCATGGCTACACTGTGTTTCCATAGGTAACAACTCTCCGTCTTCCTCTGCTGTTTGTTTTTCCCAGAAGAGACCAGGGCCAGTCTTGGGTCAAAGGGTTCTTCACTAGCCAGTAATTTGTCTGTTCTCATGATCATAGGTCGAGCTGTTCTTCTGGCCTGCCTCGTCCCTGAGTCATCTGATTAAGGCTGCACGACTTTCTGATCTTGGAGCCTCGGCGTGGACAACATTTTTCCTCGTACAGTATTTGTATTCCAGAGAGCCAGACGAGTTTTTTTAATCTTCCACTGTGGTGCAGAGATTTGGGAAATCCCACAGTTCACCACATGGAGATTATAGTAAAATAAGTCTCATTACTGACTGAGTTTTCTCTTTCCACTGCCTGGAGCATGTATAAAAACACTGAATTAGATGTGCCGGGACACACGAGAACACTCTGGTTTGTAATTGAGTTGGGATAGAGTTAGTGTGACTCTGTTAAGGTGAACCGTTTAGGCAACTTCAGTCGTAGGACAAATATATCTTGGAAATCTGTCTTATTTTCCTGTAACATTTAAAACATTAACTTATAGGTGCACAGTAATTATTAAAGCCGTGTGGAAAAAACTTGGTTTGTGATGAATCTAGGAACATGCAGTCTTTTTTCTCTTCATCCTCCCAAAGCAAGACATAAAATCTCAACCCTTCTGTTGTTAAAAACACATCATTAAGCTGAATTGTTCCTTTTACTTTGACTCAAGATGGAACTAATAGAGCTGCATTCAGTCTGTGGCCAAAACAATGAATTAATTTTTAAAATACCTATTTAGCTTTTGGTAATGGTGAACTACTGTCACAAAAAGACATTTGACATTTTCTCTTTTTTAAGCTTTAGCACTCAGGTTTGCGGTTAGGACTTTATCATATTAGAACATGCCATGTGCAGTATTATTGTTGGATATCGTGGCGACGATATTAGCTGCAATAAACCCCCTTTCGCCCTCACACTTTACTTTCTCCTCTGTCATCCAAACCAGGGGTGGGTCAAGGCCAGGAGAGTCTGTTGGACTGACCGAGTATATAAATAGCAGCAGTGCATGAATGCATGGTGCTTCCACTATAATGGCTTTTATTTATTGCAGTTCATTAGGAGGAGCAGAGGATAGAGAAGCTTGTGAGCTTGTTACCAGAAGGTCACTGGTTTGAATCATCAGACAGACAATAAAAATGTGGGTGCCTCCCCCCTCATTTGCCACCCTCTGCCTTTGAGCAAGGCCTTAACCCCCCAGCTGTTCCCCAGGTGCCATGGATGGCATCCCTCTGCTCCACACAGAGGGCTGTGGTAGCTCGTTAATCAGTGGTTACGTCAGGAAGAGCATCCTGCGTCAAAACAATCACCAAATCCTCATGTGAGTTAGCTCGGTGTGGTGACCCCTGAAGAAAGGAGCAGACGAAAGATATAAAACAAATTACAGTAGTCCCTCGGTTATCGTGGGGGTTACGTTCCGGACACCCCGCAATAAGTGAAAAACCGCAAAATAGTAACACTATATTTATTATAGTATTTATGTATATTTTAAGGCTTTATAAATCCTTCCCACACTCTTGCAATGTTCTAAACTCTTAAACCTACGTCATTTTAACAACATACATACATTACTGTACATGCAGCTACTGCAGAATTTTATATGGGTACTCACCAGCGTTGGTCCGGTTCTGGTCAGCTCTCTGCAGCCCTTGAGCACCACACATTTTTGGGAAGAGCCGGACCTTCGAAGAGCCACCACAAAACCACACAGTGGTCCTGATCAAGTCCAAATACGGATGAAAAAAGTCTGGGTGAGCTCTGGAGAAGACACCGGACCTCCAAGCAACACCTCCCCGCTCGAGAGGCTTCATGGGCGAGCAAACAGCGCTCAGATAGACCAATGAGGCTGGAAGTAGTTCTGGTCCAGTTCTGGTCCAGTTCTCTGCATCCACTGAGAGCCAAAGTCACTATGAATAAGGACTGAACTTTTTAGTCAAGTTCGGATCGGACCAAAACTTTCCCTCCATTTCAGCAGAAAGCAGCTGCTGGAAGCACTGTTGGCTTCTGGGTAATCTAGTTCTTTTGGACTGGCTTTTGCATACAGTGTAGTTTTATTGAAAGAAAACTAGAAAATGACGGTGCCTGTCCGTATATATATTTTTTATTAACTTTTTATCTGTATGGTCCTGTTCACATGAGTAATGTTAAAGTTGACAATTGTTGAAAAACCACGAAAGAGTGAGTCTGCGAAAGTCGAAGATGAAGTAGCGAGGGACTACTGTGATGCAGTTCTTTGCAATATTGCACTCAGTGTTACTGTAATAAATGTTTGCTTTTCTGTGCAGCCTTAGTGCAGTCTGCTCAAACTGCTTCGTTTTAGTTGTGGCATTAAAACGTTTCTCTATATGAGTGGTTAGTAACCACAGATTAACCAGTTTTTATTTCCACTACGCACAGCCAGTTATAATAAACAAAAACAAGTGTAAAATATCTACTTGTGTTTCTGTCTGAAAAACTCAACAGTGAGAGTAAGAGAGCACATTTCTGCCATCAGCATGTTGAAAACCCTCGGCTGAACCATTGTGTGTGCAGGAATGTGAAGAACATCTGAATCTCTGCTCTCTGAAAAAGTAACCTATATTCACAGGCTTTAAATTCTGCTACACATCTTCTTTTTTTTTTTGTCCCAGTTTGTCACTTCAAGTTGTTCTGGATATCGGATGCAAGAAGTAGAGAGTGACCCTGATAAGAAACTCCGTTTAGTGGAGCATTCAGTTCTGTTGTGTCTAAACCACTGGGCTGCTGGAGACGGTTTATCGTGTCCACAGAAACTTTGTTCGCAAAAATACTTTTAGTCAGAAACATTAGACGAGCAGGGAACAATATCTGCGCATCAAACCCATATCTGAATACGGTAAAAACAGACTGTGTCTTTCATCCATTCAGAATACTTTCACTTTTATTTAGGAAACATGTTAACATACCAGCTTTTTTTATTTAACAGAGTAAAAAAAAAAAGAAACTGAAAAAGGACACAGCTCTGCATTTGATATTTTCAGACTTTATTCACACACAATCTATTTCAAGACAATCCTCCGAGCAGAGCAGATGTACTCAGGTGGATGCAGGCCACTGAAACCAACAGGCCTCCTCTGCATGGCTTATGTTGCACAGCGTCTCTTCACAAGGTCACTCAGCATCACCAGATCCTCTCACTGCTTCGCCACAAGAGTTGTTCTGGATAAATTGATCTGATATAACATTTACGTGAAACGTGTTCATTTCTGATGTTTGGATTCTTCTCGTCCACAGACCTGCCTGCCTCCTCTGTGAAGTACCCGTGTGGATCCTCGGACAACCGGTGCACCCCACGGCTGGTGAAGAAAGGTCCGCCCGCCAGACCATGTCACGACAAGCCCGCCATCAAACCGCGGCCCCCGCCCTCCGCCTCATCCAGACCACCAACCGCTCAGAAACCTCAAGGTACAACCCTGTGACGCAGCCTTGACTTTGGTGCTGGTTTCATGGTTGAAAAGTGCAGCAGGATGTGATCCCTGCTGTTCCAGCTTCATTTGTTCTGCTCTGACAACATGGCGGCCTCACTCTGCCACTCACGCTGCTTAGTGGGTCACTTCTGGCCGGTGTAAAGGAGGCCAGCGGTTCCCAAGTGTTGCTGTTTGGTGAGATTCATTTGAAGAACGATAAATATGAACATGTGCTGTTCCAGGGGATGATACTAGGACATTACACCACAGACTTGTCCCTAATTTTGAAAAGATTTTTACTCGTAGGAAGTCTCCCACGAAGATCCCTGCTCGTGATTAAAACATTAATGTATGTAAATGAATAAAGTTAAAAGAGAAGTACTGTTTAAAGGGAAGTACTGGTCCCCAGCAAGTCTAAATAGTAGCTGAAAATTTTAGATGTTGTCCCATGGTAGTCAGCACAATCAGATGTGATTGGTTAAATTTATTTAACATTATAAATAATTAGCTGACAACAACAATTACTTTGGCAATGCAGCTTATTTCCCAAATTTAAAGGCTTTTTATTGCAAACTATAAAAGTCGAACAGAAAAATGTTGACCTGAATCATATCACATAATATGGTTTGAAAGCTTTCACTGCAGTAGTTTTCCAGATACAGTAGTCCCTCGTTTCGTACCCTGAAGCCCCGCGATAAGTGAGAAACCACGGGAATAGTAGTATAAGTAGTAAGTACCGTACTTTCTGCCCTATAAGTCGCGTTTTTTTGCATAATTTGCACACCCTGCGACTTATAGGCCGAAGCGACGTATTTATGGATTTTCCACATATTTATAAAACAATTTTTGTCTGAGATATGACCGTTTTCATTCATTCTGACTGAAAAAAAAAGAACAGTATCATTTTCAGCCACTAGATGGAAGCAGAGTAGTATTAGTATGGCATGCCGTTGTATCAAGTAATAGGTATAAGTGGCTATAATGACAAATTCAAAAAAGTTCAATACAAAAACAACGGGACTTTTTTTATTATACTTTACTTTATTGTTTTTGTCTTGCACTTTTTTTTTTATTTACCATGTCCTGGATGACTGAGCATCTTTACCAGCTGTTAATGACACAATCGGCCTGCCATAGCCTGACACCTTCGTTCTGTTCGCTGCTTAGAGCAACCGTCAAACTAGCTGCCCCACCCCGGCAAAGTGCAGCTAATTTGATCATTAAAGTGCATTTATTAAGTAAAAGTTCAACTGAGACACACCTTTGCTATAATTTCGAGCAAACAAATTGTTTTTAATAGTTAATCTTCCAACAATTTTCAGTCAGGTCATCTGGACAGTTTCTTTTTTGTGCTGAAACGTTTCACCTTCCATCCGGAAGGCTTCATCAGTCAAGGAAACACACAACACAAAACCGATTCTTCCCCCAAGCAGCTTACTTCAAAGTGGAACAAACCAGTTACTGTATGTTGGTGCTAAGATGGTGTCTTTGGCACGCCCCCTCCTCTTGTGCTGGCCCTCTTCCTCGTTGACAGTCGTGTCAAACTGGTTCAAAACCAAAAATATCCCTGTTGATATTTCCACTCACATTAACTGTTAATCTTGTTAAATTCTTGTTAAAGTCCTCCCGTGCACGCTCCTGCAGCCGCCATTTGGCAGCCCATCGATTTTTGGCACAACACCAGCCCACATTTCCAGGTTGTCAGCAGTGATGCGTAATAGATGCCATGTATACGGCGAAGCAATGTATTTATGGATTTTTCCACGGTTTTAGACTATTTGGACTGATGCGACTTATAGGGCGGTGCGACATGTATGGCAGAAAATATAGTAGTAGTTTATTTTAGTATTTATGTATATATTATATATATGTGTATATATATATATATTTTTTTTTAAGGCATTTTGAACACTTCCAAACTCTTGCGGTTTTCTAAACAATGTTTTTAAACTTTAAACGCTCTAAAAGAGCACAGAGTGTCATGATTTCAGCTCTCTGCCACCAGTCAGTGCTCTTGGCCACGCCCACTTCTCCGCTGCAGAGCGGAGATATGACATGCTGCAGGAGGGTGCTTCTCCTTCAGCTGTTGACTGCACACAATTACAGGAAGAGGGTTTTTCTACAGTTGTGGGCTGCACACAGGTGTAGCAGGCGCTAAATAATTTAAAATAATTTATTTTAAATAAGACTTACATGCCGATCATGTGGCTCATCCATCAATCAGCCAATTGTGTGTCATGTCCAATCTTACTTTGAAAAACTGCGATAGAGTGAGTCCGTGATAAATGAACCGCGAAGTGGAGAGGGACTACTGTATTAAAATGCAGTTCTGAAATGCAGGTCCACATTCAATGTAAACAAAGCACTCAGCTGAATTTGCCAAACACCACCTGTAAGTCTGAGTTGTGTGATCGACCTCATTAGTCTGTGTTGAATCTCAGAGCAGATACTTAAGTGGAAATATAAAAGTTAATCTGCTGCAAAATGTGAAAGAAAAAGAAAGACAATGCCAAAAATAAATATTAAGAAACATCAGTTTCCAAATATTCTCCATCTGATGGAGGACATTTGGAAACTGATGTTTACCTCAAACCCACCCACACAGACTGACTCAGCCTTGTTAGATTTATCTACCTGGATTAAAGAGCATGCATCAGGACATCTAGACTTGTTCATTTCAACCTAACCTGCTGTGTCTCAAACTTTACCTGACAAATCTGAGTGGAAATAGGATCCAATACATCAACACTGACTGACTTCTTGTTCTCAAACATCTCTTCCATAGACATCCCTATTGTCAACCTATTCTAGGCCACTTCAGCTGTTTCTGTAGGTAAACAAACACACGTGGTAGTTGGCAGGCGCGTGTAAGTTTTGCTTACAAATTTGTAATTGAAGGACACTTCAAAAAGAATGAAATTGTGTGAGTTTTGGCTTTATCTTTATGAATCATTATGACTTTGTAATGAGCACCTTTAATGTAAAAAATAAAAATAAAATCAAGATTATTCCCAGAACCCAAAATAACATTCTCAGAGACTCACTGTTAGTAAACAGAAGATTTCAGTTCATTTTTAACATTTTTTTCACCAGCATTAAAGATGTTTTTCTAAAGCTGTCAGATTTTACCTGGGAGCCTCCAATCAGCAGCATTTTCTAATTAATGTTTGTATAGGTCTTATTATTCTGGTTTCTTTATGCTTTTTTACACGGCATTAATTACTACTACTGACATTAATAAATATTGCATAAAGTAAAAGCTAATTATGCTGCAAATTAAAGATGATTTTAAAATTGCTTTTAATCTCTACATCTTTTCTGATGTAAATTTAATTCCCCTAAAATAAAGCCATTTATTATACGCTTGTCAAAAAGCGGACATATTCTGGTACATTCTTCATCTGTCCATACGTCTCTTGTCCCACTTTATAACTTCGGGATAATTTAACAAATCTCCACACACATGTATCATCACTAGATGGAGTGTCGCATGCACTTTTCACCAACCCAGCTCCTACGTCAAGGTCACAAATCAAGGTCAAATGTTATACAAGGTCTTTGCTTTTCCAAGTCATTGCTACAGGTTGATGTATAATATGGTAGTTTGCCGATGGGCATATAATTTGCCGTATGCAGTGCTCGTGTTTTTATTTTATTTTACACTAACAAGTAGTAAACAAAACTAAATGTAAATATGTGTCCAGATCAGCATTGTGTTGAACACAAATACAGACAGAACTCGAGGAAACGTGAGGATAAAGTAAACTAGAAAAATTGCATTCCCTGTGAAAATGCAGTGCAAATTCTTATTGCAGAAGAACTTGATGAAAAACAAGTAAAATTAGCTAAAAACATGCTGAAATGTAACAAAGTTCATGCTCATAGCTGAAATGAACGAGCAAGCCTAAAATAGCAGAAAGAACGCATTTGCTGAAATTGGTTTAAATGTTCATAAATTACCAGAAAAATTAGGGAAGTAGCTAAAAAAAAAGCTGAAATTAGCAAAAAATAAAAAATAAAAGAATGGCTGAAAAGTAGCTGAAAGGCAGAAAGAAGCTTAAGCTACCAAATGGAAACAGAAAGAGCTGAAATGAGCTAGAATAAAGTGGAATTAGCTGAAAAAGATAAAATTAGCACGAAAACATCTAAATAGTAGCTGAAATAGCTTAAACTAACATAATTAATCTGAAAGGAGCGTAACGAGCTGAAAGTATCAGAAATTACCATGACAAACTTGAATTTATCTGAAAACGTGAAAATAGCTAAAAATGCTTAAAAAAAGTAGAACAAGCTTAAATTAGAAGAAAGCAGAAAGAACACATTTGCTGAAAGAAGCAAAAATTAGCACAAAAATATAAATTATCTAAAATAAGCTGAAATTAGCAAAAAAAAACAGCTGAAAAGTAGCTAAAAAACAGAAAGATGCTTAAATTACCAGAAGAAAGTGGAGAGAGTACATTTTTGCTGAATTAGGTTGAAAAAAAGTTGAAATGAGTGCAAAAAATGTGGAATTAGCTGAAAAAGCTAAAATTAGCATGAATACAGGTAAATAGTAGTTGAAACATCATAAAAGGCTGAAACTTGCAGAAATGAGCTGAAAAGAGCATAACAAGCTAAAATGAGCAAAAATAAATTAGAAGAAGCACAAAAATGTTGTAGTTAGCAGAAATAATCTGAAAGCAGCACAAAACAGCTGAAATTAGTTGAAAGTAGCTGAAAAAAGTTTACATTTGCACAAGGAAGCTGAAAGAAGCTGAAGCAGAACAAAACGTGAACGGAGCAGTAAAATGTAAACACATCTAAAGATATGAAGGATGTAAAATGAGCTCAATTCATTTTCTATGAGAAAAAAGAAGACAAAAAACGCTAAATATTTCAAAAAGCTAAAACTACACCTGTACAAAAGTCATAGCAGGATTGTTCTGAACAAGCTGAACATTTTGATTTATTGAAATAGCTTGAAAACTGTGGCACGAGAAAGATGCTGAAAAACGTACAGAGGAAAAATGGATCTCAATTGTGTGAATGCTTTATAAACATTCAAACAATAATTATTTATTAAAGCTCAGGAAACAAAATTTTAAAAAGCTGATATGGCAGCGTAAACTTACAAAAACCATTGGGAGGAACAGCTGAACATGACGGCTGTGCAGCACAATCTACAGACAACATGAAGTTGCAGAGACGTTGAACTTAAAGGGACACCAACGAGACACGATGATGAACTCCTGGGGAGAGACGATGAGGAGCAGGTGAGAGTGGCAGGAGCTGACTACACGAGGAGAGAAACAGGCTCGGAGAACTACCGGAAGATAAAAACAATCACAAAACACACAGATATGACAATATGTGAGAACATTGTGTTCTCTATTTTTATCTGATTCAAGGATTCAAGGTTCTTTATTTGTCATACACACCACATGTGGTACATGTGGTGGAACGAGATGATGTACACAGGGTCCCAGTTACATCCAACAAAAGTATAAAATGTAAAAGAACAACAGTAATAAGATCTAAGATATGATCTAAGAAAAATATTAGCTAAAAACACACATTAAGCACTAATAGCATAAAAACAATACACTGAACAGCAGCACGAACATGAGTCTGTGTGAGCAGATGAGCACGAATGAACACGACAACATGAAACAGATCAGCAGCAACATGAAACAGATCAGCAGCAACATGAAACAGATCAGCAGCAACATTGAAACAGATCAGCAGCAACGTGATGTAATTTCTCACATTGATGATCCTGGTTAGAGATTCATGAGTCTTAACAGCCTCAGGGTAGAAGCTGTTCCTCAGTCTAGTGGTTCTACACTTAATGCTCCTCAACCTCTTTCCTGAGAGGAGCGGGGCAAAAAGTGTGTGTGCTGGGTGAGTGGGGTCCTTCATGATGCAGGTGGCCCTCTTCCTGCATCTGGAGGTGTAGATGTCTGTGATGGTGGAGAGACTGACTCCAACAGACTTCTGTGCAGCCTAAAGTAAATCTTGATAATTACAGTTCTAAAAATACATTTGCTAAAGAAAAGAAAAACGCTGCAAAGTTTGCAAACAGCAGTGTTTGTGTCGCTACATTAAAGGACGTTCATTTTCATTCTCCAAAGCAGTGAGCAGACCTGTCACTTGCACATTTCAGAGCTGTATAATTCCATGTGTGAAGAAAGGTTTTATCAGACTGTGACACATTCAGACACAGAGGAAGTGCTCGCTTCAACAACTGTGACAGTAAACTTCATTTCCTGCTGTCAAACAAATCAATTTCCTAAAACTGAAGGATCGCAAAAGTACAGACCCTGACAGTGACAGTGAGTCTGTAGTGTGCAGGCGTGCATGAGGGCAGCGTTTGCTTGAAAGACTAATTTGTTTTTTCAGGGCTTTTATTTTTATTTGTTGAGTTGTTTTTTTTCTGCCTGGAAGTGCGGTGGCCTACGCACACACTGGCCTCAGCATCCTGTTCTGCAATAAGGAAGTAGGCTGTTAGCTGACGCTCAGTCGATGCTGCTCTGCTGATAAAAGGTTCTTTTTCTTTTTAAAAGTTTCTTTGTATCTTGAGGTTTGCAAGGATACCTGCCTGGATGCAGATATGGAGAGTCCCTCTCTTGGATTTCCTCGTGTTACCTGATTGTTTTTATTAATCCTCTTACGCCTCTTTTGATCTGTTCTTCTCTTCTTCTCTGGACTTGTGCACATTTAGTGCCCCCTAAACCTGCTCATCTTCTGGCCCTCGGGCAAGACAAGAAGCCTAAGAGGATCCCTCCGGCGCCCTCGAGACCCCTGCCGGCACCCCCTCCTCCACCTAAACCCAAACCTTGTCTGAGCCCTCCTGTCCTGGAGGTGCAGCTGCAGAAAGAGGCTCAGAAAGTTGGACTGCTCATAGAAAAGTTTGAGAACTCGAGGTAAGAGGGTTTAGTGGAGCAATTTGTCATATTCATCATTTCTTCTGTAAAAGTAGTTGTAGTCACATCTGTTTTACGCTTACGTGAACAGGCTGGTTCCTACAATAGAACTAATTTCTTCTTTTCAGTTTCCACTACAGAGTCCATGTCATTCAGATTTTAATAATGATTCGTGTTTTCTCAGGGTCCCCATCCTGGGGGTGCTCCCACGGTCACAGCTGCATCTGTTCCTGAGAATGGACACTGCGTCAGACCTCCCTCCCTCCTCCGGTCCAGACTCCCCAGCAAAGGTTGCAGGAGACTCCTCTCCTGTGGACAAACTTACATTCGGCTCCTCTGAACGGATCGGCGGCGTGTCTGAACTCTCCCGTCTGGCCTCCATGCACATTGACGGCTCAGGTGACGTGGAGCTGGACAACAGCAGGAAGGACGATATCACGCAAGGGGTCGGCCGCCTGGACAACGGAACCCAAGAGGAGGACTCTTCCCATAAACTCACGGACAATCCCGACTCCTTGCAGCAGAACGGGAAGATTCCCAATCGGGATAGCGGCATCGACAGCCCGTCGTGCACCGCCGAAGGGGAGGTGTTCCCCAACGAAGACGCTATCGATGAGGAGGACCATTATGACAGCGTCACTGAAACGGAGAGCGTGTCCTGCTGTGTTACGCTGGACAATAAGCGGGACTCAACACAGGATGAGGACAGTGACTTAGATGAGGGCAGCAGTGGGGAGATACCTTCTCTCACAGACACACAGACTGTGTATCTGATAGACTCAAACTCAGAGGCGCACAAAGTAAGTACCTTACAGCCTTCCATTCTCATAAACCTCCAAAACCCTAATTTTGTGTCTGGCTTCACTTTTTAATTTTCACATCTTGGCGTGTGCTATTCAGAAGTTTTCACTGAGCACATTGTATAAGTTCAAAAGCTTCATTTCAGTCAGACTGTGTTTCATGTCATGGAAAAAGTGCCCTGTGTGTATTATTATCTCAGCTTGGGTGAGCTGTTCAAAGAATACTTGTGCATGAAACATTAGACTCTATTATAGCCTCAGTTTGTTGGTCACAAGCCACTGACTCTTATCTAAAAGCAGATCTTCCCATACGTAACGTGATGAATGCTCGCCTGAGCTCTGTAACAGGAGCTTCAGGTGATTGCTCGATGACAGTCTTTAGGCAGGACTCTTCCCTTAGCTGAGCTAAGATTTCAAACTAGCTATTGATTGTAAACAACACCTTTACCTCAAATCAGGCTGTGTTTAGCTGAAGATTTCTGAAAGCATGCAATGACGACAAAGGAAGAAGATCTGCTGGGGAAAAAATAGCCTAGCATTCCTTGAAGTATCACCTGCCACCTTCTTGCTTGATTGGTTAGCGCCAAGATTGTTCTTTAAAGATGAGTTTAAGCTTCAACTGAGACAGGCTGTAGCTTGATATCTGCAAAACTGACTGAGTTGTAGCCGTTTTTGTGTTTTCTAATGTAATGTATCTGCGGTGGCCATCTTGAATTAGGTCAACTCAACAAGTTCAGTTCAATTCAGTTTATTTATATAGCACCAAGTCACAACAGAAGTCATCTCAGGGCACTGAACAGAAACATTCATATATATATTATAAGTTAATAACATTATTTATCTGAGGTGCAGACTGCTTTGAATCTAACTTCATTGCAGATTATTTTCTTGAACAAGCTTAAAGGCGACAGTGGAAAGGAAAAACTCCCTCATGAGGAAGAAACCTTTCGCAGAACCAGACTCAGGACAAGCGTCCATCTGATTCGACCAGCTGGGTTTCATAGGAATAGATAAACCATGGCAGGTCAAGAATCACATGTTAAGTTATAATTCATTTAAGAAATTAGGTCAATTATTTTCCTCCAGTAGTCTAAGCCTATGGCAGCATAATAAGCTGCTAACTATACTAACTATAGGATTTATCAAAAAGGAAAGTCTTAAGCCCAGTTTTAAAACTGGACGATGTGTCAGCCTCACGGACAGAGATTGGAAGTTGGTTCCACAAGAGAGGAGCCTGATAACTGAAGGATCTTCCTCCCATTCTGTTTTTGTAAACTCTAGGAACCACAAGTAAACCTGCAGCCTGAGAGCGAAGTGCTCTGTTAGGAAAATATGGAACAATAAGATCTGTAATATAAGATGGAGCTAGGTTGTTGAGAGCTTTGTAGGTTAGAAGTAAGATTTTGAATTCTATTCTGGGTTTGACAGGGAGCCAATGGAGAGAAGCTAAAACTGGAGAAATATGGTCTCTCCTACTAACTCCAGTTAAGATTCTGGCAGCAGCATTTTGGATCAACTGAAGACTTTTTAAAGACGTATTTGGACACCCAGATAATAAACCATTGCAATAGTCCAGTCTAGACGTGACAAATGCATGAACCAGTTTTTCTGCATCATTTTTAGATGTTTCTAATCTTAGTGATACTACTCAGGTGGAAGAAGGAAGTTCTAGTAACGTTTTTAATGTGGGGGATAAAAGACATGTCCTGATCAAAAATAACACCCAGATTTTTAACATTAGAGCTGGAGGACAGATTAATGCTATCCAAGGAGGGAGAAAGACTGAAAAATTTGTTCCTAAGATGCTCAGGTCCAAAAACCAAAACCTCAGTTTTAGTTTAGTTCAGTTGTAAAAGAACAACCAGCGATTACTTTCTGAGAGTTTTATTCATATTTGCTCTCTAGTTCAGAAGACATTTTGCTAACATGAGAGTCAAACTAACACATGCACCCAGTTTACATGATGGCAGCAGGTAATATTTGATGAGAGGAGCATTTAAAGGAGAACCTTCAGGCTGAAGGTGAATGCTGCTGATAGCATAACTAGTTTTTACAGCTGTCAGCAGTCATTTACTGTAGATGACTCCTGCGCTGTAAAACTCACCCTAATCTCATACGCGTCACCAGTTCAGCAACACCCAACATGTTTTAGGGAATAGCTATCGCTGCTCTTCAGAGTTTGCTGATCCCAGCACTGCTGTGCAGAGGAGGGGTGTGTTGTTAGCTGTGTGTGTATGTGTGTGTCTTTCTGCAGCTGATAGGTTGAAGACTGTATAATGCCGGCCTTGTCACAGAGGATGTGGTTTTTCAGTAATGCTCACAGCAGGGGGGCGACTAAAAACATGTTCAGCCGACGTTACATGGCCAGAGCTTTAGTTTTTTAGAGTATTAATAGGCAGTATGAGAGCATTTCATACAGGAGGTACAGTGTGGGGAATGGTTCATGCTGCCATCTCTGTAGTTTATGACTGCGTGGGATTGTGTTGCTGTTTCACTCAGATTGCAGAAACAGTTTTGCTTTGGGGACAAGAATCAAATCTTTGGGTTAAACGTTTAAGATGAACTTTACAGAATGTTTCAGCTACATCTCCATGTACGTAATCACACCAAAACAGTTCATGTTTGTTTATACTTTTAGAGGCAAAATCTTTCATGACCTTATCCTGTGCTGAATTAATAACCTAGCCTTCCTTGAAGGAATGCATTTCGCCCTCCACCTTTCATGTGGCGGTGCAGTTATGTTCCCACCTGACGCAGATCACATGACCGCGGCTTGTTAAGGGTCTGCTGCTCCAGTGCAGCCAGTGGGGTTTGTGGGTTGCACACAGACCCTTTAAAGCTGAGGTTAAATCTTAGTTTTTTCATTGAAGCAGAATGAAGTGTTTTTAGTGACAAGTCTGTCCACAGAATGTCATTCTTCACAGATACTGCCAATCCCAGACAACAACAACAGATTAAAAATAGCTGCATCTGGTACAGGGTGGCACGGTGGTGCAGTTGGTAGAGCTGCTGCCTCTCAGCAAGATGGTCACTGAATCGAATCCCGGCCAGGGGGCCATTCTGGGTTGAGTTTGCATGTTCTGTCCGTGCATATGTGGATTTTCTCCGGGTACAGTAGTCCCTCGATTATCGTGGGGGTTACGTTCCAAACACCATCGCGATAGGTGGAAAACCGCTAATTAGGAATGCCATATTTATTTTAGTATTTATATATACAGTATATTCAGGCTTTATAAACCCTTCCCATACTCTTGCAATGTTCTGAATAGTGATGGGGCCGATCCGATCCAGTATCCGTATCGGACTCCGATACCAGCATAATTTACGTATCGGATTTTCCAATCCAACCTGCCGATATTTCCGATCCATGATGCATGTCTGTGGTTGCACTGCACGTTGGCTTCAAAATATGGAATGGATTCCCTGATCAGAGGCGTGTCTCATGAGCCCAGAGTAATAAGACCCGCCTCACATTCAGGAAATCCATTTCATAGTTTGCAGGCAGCTACAACGTGAGGGCTGAGTTAGCAGCACTGTGGCTAACAGCTAACCAACTTTTCATCTAAACATGCCCGCTGTGTGGAAGTATTTTACACTAGAAACACCACAAAGCAAGACAGCAACGTGCAATGTCTGCAGAGCCATAGCACCACATTAAACCGCGGTAAAGGTAGTTTTACGATGGACATTCGAGCTCCGGGGCTTCAGCGGCCTGTTATTTTCGTTCAGTCCGGAGAAGGCAGTCTGATTTCGGTCAGCCACGCTCAGTCTGTCCGTGCCAGAGGAAGGACAGACTGAGCGTGGCTGACCGAGTTCAGACTACTTGCTACGGATCGAACAAGAAAAACACATCGCTGAAGCCCCGGAGCTCGAATGTTTACCGAGATGTTGCTAAACTTCATCATAATTAATGACCAACCACTATCAGTTGTAAAAAATGAAGGATTTCACATCTTGATACTTGCAGCCAAAATATAGTTTACCTTCTAGGAGATATTTATCAGTACAACAGCCGATATTTAGATTTAGGTATCGGGATTGGATCGGAAGTAAAAAATGTGGATCCGTGCATCCCTAGTTCTAAACTCTTAAACCTATATAATTTTAACAATATACTTATATGTACTGTACAGTACTGCAAAATTTTACTCACCAGCTCTGCAGAACAGCAGCTTGGTTCTGGTTCTGCAGACCTACCCTGCAGCGATGAAGCCCACCGCCCCGTCCAGATTGATGTGTGCGTGGATAATTGAGCTTCATGAAGCTTCAGGATTATTTGCAACTTTCCTGCCAGTTCTGTGAGCTTAATAGATAGTTACTTCTGACTGCGTGTGTAAAACTTTAGCCCCCAGTATACTGCCGCGTACATCCGTTCACGCGTACGTATGCGTGTATGTACGCAGAGGGTTCAGACTTCATACTCCAGCGTACACCCCGAGCAGCTGCAGAGCAGCTTCACAGACAAGGGGCGTTTACCTTCAGGACAAATTGAGGTCGCCGATTGGTCATTTGCTGACACACCTACTGGATTGATTGACAGGTCAGAAAAAAAGAAAAAACGTAGAGCGCTGGCAGCCTCAGCCTCAGCCGCTGCGGTGTTCTGTGTTTATATGTTGTTAATAAAAAGATCTAAAAAAAATAAATAAATAAATAAAAAACGGAGCGTTGACTCTACAACCCACACATCAGACCAGCCCACCAGGAAATCTCCAGACCCTCCCGCAGCCACGCTGGACCTGAGTTTAATTCGCTCGTGACAAATTCCTTCATTTGTCACCATTTCAGTCATGGCATCAATGGAGGAGGAAGAGATCACTGCCTCTTGGCAAACAAACAAAAGAAAAGGCCAGATCAGGGATGAAGAATGGGAATTTAACACATTGGTGTCGCATACAAAACAGTCCGTCGCTGGGCAGTTTATTGTGCGACACCGCGTATGCGGTCGTAAAAATTTGAGCTTTGCACGGACATGCCCTGTGGGGTGCGCTCGTACCTCTGCGTACGTACGTGCGTACCTCTGCGTATGGATGTACGCGGCAGTATACTGGGGGCTTTTCCCTCCATTACTGCCTTTTCAGCAGAAAGCAGCGGCCGGAAACACTGTTGGCTTCTGGGCTGTGTAGTTCTTTTGACTTGCTTTAAAGTGTAGGCTTATTGAGAGAAAACTACAAAATGGTGGCACCTGTCCAAAGTATTTTTTTTGTCAACTTTTTTTCCTGTACTGTCCCAATCAGTAATATTAAAGTTGACAATCGTGTGTTGTGTATAATCTTACGTTGAAAAACTGCAAAAGAGCGAGTCTGCAAAAGTCGAACCGCAAAGTAGTGAAATACTTCTGTACTCCAGTTTCCTCCCACAGACCAAAAACATGCATGTTAGGCTGATTGGTAACTCTAAATTGTCTCTAGATGTGAGTGAGAGAGTGAATGGTTGTTTGTCTCGTTTGTCTCTATGTGTCCCTGTCAAGGGCGTCAGAAGCATCCGTAATGTGGGTGGGACACAATGATGTGTGTAGGTGTGTGTGTGCGCGCGTAAAAAAAGTGTAGGCTACACTAGTGTACAAAAAAGCAGCATTTCACCTAGATTTTCTTTAATTCCACACATTTTAAGCATGTTTCTCACCAAGTTTGTGTAGATTCAGCTGTATTTATAGAGAAATAAAAACCCTCACCACTAGACTTTTTTACTTGTGTTCAACACTACTCATCTAAATAATGTTTCTCATGAAGCTTGAGGTCAATAAGGTGTGGGGTTTTAAAGACTTTTCGACTTTAATGCACCTGAACACACAACGTCTCTTACACCTGCAGCGTCTTACAGCATCACAGTTACTGCTAAGCTAACATGCTACAGACTTAGCGCTCCTCTCAAGCATCCTCCTAACATGTATATATGTTTATTATCAACCCCCCTGGTCAACAACTGCCCACACTAAGCTCGCTAAACTGGCGAGCAAGCAACACAGAGGTGTCTCCATCTCCTCCACCTGTGCGCGTTTTCTGCCAAGGCAAGTAGAGACGTAGAGAAGAAACCGTGAGTTGGAAGTAACCAGGAAAACCTGGAGTGGAGTTTTAGTGGCTTCACTATTCTCCTATTGATCAAATGCAATGGATTTGTTCACGAAGAAAGAGAAACTGCACCGCCTGAACTGATGTTTCATAGTAAAAGTGTGGGGGTGGTCCAAATGAACGTTTTTTTAAATGTGGGGGGGACATGTCCCCTTCACATATAATGGTTGCGATGCCTTTGCTCCCTGTAATGGACTGAGACCTGTCCAGGTGTCCCCCGTCTCTCACAGTGATTACTGGATATGAGCACAAGTGACCTGAAAAGGAAGAAGAAGGTAAAAGATAATGGATGGATGCATCTGGTACAATTACTGTGTTGAGTTTAATAAGCTATCTTTAAAGTAAGTAGGTAAAAGTGCAAATAAAGAAAGAAATTGACTCTTTCTTTTACATTGGGAACTAAATACGGTAAATTAATGTGTGTGTGTGTGTGTGCGTCATATTTAAGAATGTCAGCAAACATATGTAATATTTGTACTTCTAAGAGTAACTACTAAGTTTCACATCTTCATTAACCTTATTTTTAATTCAGCTCAGTAGTTTTTTTGGTAAAACAGTAATGAGAGGGGATCAGCTGTCACCACAGGAGAAGAACATACACAATTAATGTTGATAACTGTACGAAGATCTGACATAGAAAAATAATTAATTCATTGATTTTCCACAAATAATTGCAAAAAATTAGGGGTGCACCGATTTCAATTTTCAGGCCGATCACCGATTTTTTGAAAGTCTGAACTGCCGATTCCGATTTTGGCCGATACCGATTTTTTTTTTTATAAGCAACAGTGTCAGGTGTTACAAGATCACAATGCACCTTCAATTTACCAATCTTATTTTATTGTAAAACATACCCTTGAAAAATACCCTAGAAACAATACAAACTTGTTGTTTTAACTTGTCATGAGGTAGTATTCTGAAATATAAATGAAGTTTACACAATTTTTGTTAAAACTATAAAATTAACCAAAAAAAAAAAGTTCAGTTCCTTCAACTCTTTCACTTGTTACATTAAAAAAAAAAAAAAAAACTTAAAAAGATAATGCAACAAGTGTAACATTTTCAAGTCAGTGGGTAATAAGAAATAACACTGGCACAGGTAAGTTAGTTCTCACAGACTTATTCCAGTCACTTTCATTAGTGGCAGGTTTTTCTTGATGAACAAAAGCATTTCTGCTTTGTCACCAGACAGGCGACTTCTTTTCTCATCTACTACATGTCCAGCCAAGCTAAACAGGCGCTCGCTTTCAACGCTTGTGCATGGGGCAGAGAGATAGGTTCGGGCAAGTAGAGCAAGATGAGGGAAACGATTTTCATTGATCTTCCAGTAGACCAATGGGTCCTGGCTCCTTTGGACAGGAACCTCAGATAGGTAGTTCTGTACCTGCATAGCTGAAGGGCTGGCCAGCTGTTGCTCCTGTTCAATGTTCTCCTTCAAGATTTCGTCGTGAGCTGCAAACAGTAGACTACGCCTTTTGGCTGCAGGTTCATCTATAGCAGGAGGTCCCACTTCAGAGGATGTTCCTGCAGCAGGTGTGCATCTGGTCTCCCCCTCTGCAAGTTTGGTCAAAAGGAGCAGTTTCACGTCATCTTTCACCTCTGCTGAGAAGTAACGATTCTTGTACCTTGTTTTGTATAAACAAAGAAAGATGGGTCAATCATTGTGTTTTGTATACATTAACAGTTTTTATGACTTGCATGTAAATAAAGAAATGCATTTCAATCAAGAAATTTTTATTTTTAATTTAATTTAAATGTTTGTTGGTTTGTTGAAATATAGTAGTAGGCTAAAAGTCATTATGGCTAAAATAGAATGTTAATAGTTACTTGCCTTGGATCCAGAACAGTGGCCAAGCTGTACAGGGGCTCATGCTCAATGTTGCTGAATCTTCTCACAACAGCCTCCAGCAACGTAGCTTTGGCTGTACCCACGCCACGGTCTGTGCTCGCTTGCCTCTCCAAAATCCGCTTGAGTGCAGTGATGGCTGGGATGACATCTGCTGCTGTAGCTGTTGATGAGCTAATCTCCTTTGTGAGTTCCTCAAAAGGTGCAAGAATGGTGAGCACATTGTCCAGTAGCTCCCACTGGTGTGCTGTGAGTGTGGCTGGTAACTCATGCTCAGCAGCATACACGCCAATAGCACGTCTCTGCTCCAACAGCGACTGCAGCATGTAGACTGTGCTGTTCCACCTCGTTGAAACGTCTTGCTGTAATCGTTTCCTGGGTTGACCTAACTGTGTCTGTATGTCATAAAGTCGGGAATAGGCAAGTGATGAATGCTTAAAATGTCCAACAATTCTCCTTCCTGTTGCCACCATGTCTGTGATGCTGCGCTGCGCCAGCTGTCCCTCATTTACAACCAGTTGCAGTGTGTGTGCCAGGCAGGGTAAACTTTTCAGGTTGATATCATCCAGCGCTTTGGCCATATTACGAGCATTATCCCGTAAAACAACGTGAACTCTTCCATGATCGATTTCCCAGTGATTCAGCATCGCCTTAAACTCTGCTGATAAATTAGCCGCAGTGTGAGACCCCGCCATTTCTTTACAGTTTAAGAGTACTTGATGACGTTCGAACTGTTCGTCAATCCACTGTGCAGTAAAACTTAACATGGACATTAAACTTACATCAGAAGTCCAGATGTCTGTTGTAAAGCTGAGTGTATTTGTATTAGCTTTTAGCAGGCTGCGGGTGTCTCTCGAAACTTGGCTGAACAACTCCGGTAATGCAACATCAGAAAAATATTTCCGACTCGGCATATTATATCGTGGGCACACGTGCTGCATCAAGCTTCTAAAACCTTTGTCCTCAACGGCTGAAAATGGCTGGTCGTCTAATGCCATGAACTCCATCACTTTCCTCGTGGTAGCTTTGCTCTTTTCGTTGCTCATAAAAGCTAACAGCGACCCACCGACTGCCTCTTTGTTAGCGCTAGCTTTAGCATTAGCCTTAGCTTGGTTGCTCTCTTCAAACATTGCATACTTGGCGGCGTGGTGATTTCTTAAATGGCGAACGAGGTTTGTTGTATTAAAGGTTTTGGTGGTGGCTCCACCACGACTTACTTCGGCTTTTCACGAATTGCAAATTGCGATCTTTGGCTCATTTTCTTTTACAGCGTAGAACTTCCAAACCGACGACATGGCTGCTCCGAGTGACCTGTGTGTGAGCTCTCACAGTGGAGCAAAAGGGGACAGCAGCTGATTTTCAGACCTTTCCGGAGGCAGATAAGATCGGTGGATAAAATCGGCTTCTCGTTTAAAGATCGGCTGATCGCCGATTTCCCCAAATTAAGGAAATCGGGGCCGATCGATCGGCCGGCCGATTTATCGGTGCACCCCTACAAAAAATATATATATTTTAAGGTATGCGGTAGTTCCATGGTTAGTGCTGCGGTTTTCAAATCCTCAGGCGGCAGGTTAGAGTCCAGGTTACACCAGGCGTACAACTGTTGCCTGAATCATTCAGGCGAGTTTGCTCGCTGTGTCGACCCCCCACAGAAGGGGGCAGCCAAAACAAAAACAACTGCAAGAAACTATTCTATCTTTTTTTACTTAAACTGTGCCCTTTTAATTTAACATTGTCTACTTCTGCCTTTCTTCCAGCAAATTCACATAAATTTTGGCTTCCAAAATGTTAGTTTTTTTTCATTGTTAAAACAGATTTGTCTGCAGCGGTGCTTTGAGTTGTGGCTGCGCAACCAAATTCATAACGTCAATTTGAATATGCTCATCATATTACAGTACCGGTAAATAAAACGAGTATTATTACTTGAATCAAATTGTTTAAATAATTAGCCGTCATGCCAAAGTTGTAAACATGAAATGATGGCCTGTTTTGTATTTCTTAGGAATTATGTGTGACGTTATTTGATATGCAGAGTTCTCGGAAGACCAGTCAGAGTGAAGTATGCATTGATGATGACTCTCATCTACTACGAGATCACACTTGATCAACTGTTGAGCTGATTTAAAAATAGGGTTAATGAAGAAGTGAAATTTAGTTTCTCTTAGAAGTACAGAA